>NC_081782.1:22730308-22805647 GCF_963082965.1 Carassius carassius | reverse complement strand
GAAAGACTTGAAAAGAAAGAGTTTACATGAACCAAAACACACCATTACGGTTTTAAGCCACAACAGGAACATATACATACTGTACATATTTCCTTATTGGACTCATACTGCAAAAGGTAAACAGAGAAGACATGCTTTAAAAGCAGCATTTGTATTCATATTGTCAACAAAACTTAAATTCTCTTAAAAATTAAGATTAATACATAATTGATTATTATGGTTGATTATTATTAAGCTATACATATGCATCATGCATTAACATAGACATGATTTCATAACATGAATAAATATTCCAATTAAAATTATTTTGATTATTATAAAACATAAGCTCAAATAAATATGCAAGCACATAAACAGATTTAATAAATGTAATTGTATAATAGGATTTATACTTTATAAAAGTTTGTTACATTATAGTTACAATATTCATATATTGTATATCATATATATCAATATATCATATATTCAATATTCATGCACTTTTTTATATTTTTTATATTTATATGTTGTTGTTTTTTTTAAATTAAAAAAAAAATGTAAATGATTCTGTACATTTAAAACATACTGATAACTGCATAACGCCTAAGATTTATATTATTATTATTTTTTAATTTTTTGTGATACTCCAATTTTAACACATTTACAATTAAATATAACGGTATTCATGTACAGGGATATTTTAATATAGGCTATATTTATATAAATATACTTAATATTATGTGACTAGTATATTAAAAAGTAATCACATTATTATTATAAACACGTGCAAACACCCACCAAACAATAATGATTATGACAGCAGAAACTAAACATCATAGCAACATGTATAAATAATATATTGGAGCATTCACTCATTTATGCCTATTAATTCAGTGTCAATGCGTGCTTAAAGAAAATACATGGCAGATAGATTCAACCGCGAAAAAAAAACTGCATGTGTAACTTAAGCACACATTGAGTTCTGCTGCAGATACACACGACAGCAGGTGGATGTGATGCTCTGAGTGCGCCATCATATTATCCACACACACACACACACACACACACACACACACAAACACAGTCTTACCTGATCTTCAGCATCCGTGATGAAACGCTGCACGACTGGTGCAGAAGACGAATGATTGTTTGATTCCGCACAGCATCCTCCAAGACGAGTGAAAAATCAGGCAGTGAGGATGAGACGAGAGCCAGACGCGCACTGCAGGACGCTGATCGCAGGAATGAATGGTGAGAAATGAAGTGACCAAATATGGCTGTGTTCGAAAAAACATAGCGAGTTCCCTAGCTAGACAACATTTTAGTCCATACTTCCGTTGATATCGGTCAGTTATCGTTGCAGTTCAGCAGCGTTTTATATAAATGCTAGGTACATCTATTATATTCATAAAATGTTGTTGTTTCGAAAGGCGCTTGTGGTCCCCAAAATGTTGTCTAGGTAGGCGGCTCACAAGGTTTTAAAACACGGCCTGTGTGTTAAATGCAGTCTATGGTTAAATGCGCATAGAGCGCCACTCAAAGGAAGATAAGCACACAAAACATCTTACAGCAGGAAATTGGACAGGATTTTGAAGAATTTTAAGACCCAATAGTTATATCAATGGTAATGGCAAACGTATCGGTGTTTCTTTATGACAAGAATGAAAACGAGGCTGTGAAGGCGTAGAAATGCAGTAGTAATGAATTGTATTATTTAAAAAACATACCGATTTGTTTTAGGATTATTATTATTACTGTGACTTAACTTTCTTAAAAGCTTTCAGCTGACAGAAACTAGATAAAACATATTTCAAAGCTTCAAAGACCTTACAGTTTATGTAAGATATAGACTGTACAGTAATTCGGTAAGGCGCCTAATCTATACAGTATATATACATTTTGTATTTTAAATAGTAGGGTATTTAAGATTTTAAATATATAATGTGAAAACATGCCCAACTATTAATGCCTTACCATAGACTCACCATATAGACTGTAGAAAAGTTCACAAAACGAAATCAAATGTATTAAAATAAATGATAAATGGCTACTATGATGCATAATAACAAATACATACTTTATGAAATTAAAAAAAATGTGAGGAAAAAAAATGTATGGGAGGAAAAAAACAAGTGCAGTATATTACAATGTTATATTTGTAAACATAACTTTTCCAACACACAATAACTTATAATATAGGCTATTTATTTTAATATTAAAAGTCCTGTATGACACTTGCTTAAATGAAAACAGTAAGTTTGGTATCATCTTAAAACAGATTATTCAAATGTCAAATTATTTAAGTCCCCAATAATTACAAGACCACTGGGGAATAATTAACAACCCTATCTTGGCAATCGGGCAGGGTTCGCAGTCCTGACCCTCATTTATGGAGTTACAAAAGAATGAAATCATGTAGAAATATCTACAACCCAACAGAAACCCCTGACTGTATAAACCAGTATAAACAGACTGTAACAACTGACCATCAAGAATCAAGAAGACATTGTGACGTGTGAGAGAGAGTGAAAGCTCTCTCTTATTGTGTCAGGTTGTGTTTGTTTAACACCTCTAAACCTACTTTAAACACTTGAATTATATACGTTTATATGCTTACTGTTTCAAGTGCTTAGTTTGGTTGGTTGAAAATTAATGAATGACATAATATGGGCACATGGTTAGTTTATGGGTAATATGGGCAACACCACCATACAGCACTATTTCCCAACTGCACAATCTGTAAAAGTCATGAAGAAATATCAGGCTCATACTTCAGTCCAAAAAAAAGAAAAAAGAAAAAAAAAAGAAAAGAAAAAAAAAAAACATTATTAACACCTTGCTAAAATAACATTTATATTTTGATGCGTTATATAGATATAAAAGTTTAAACATCCAACAATCAGGCTTTTCTTAAGCAAAATATAATCTCCTTTTTTGGGGGGGGGGGGGGGGGGGGGCTGAAATATGGCCTGAACAATTCTTCACAGTTTTTGAGAGATTTCACCCTGACACTTGTGTTAGAGCTTGTAAAAAGATGACTTGAGAAAATCACAAATGTTGACCCTTCTGAAATATTCAGAATAATTACACAGAAACAGTGCAAACATATCAAAAGTAACATTACTGTCAGTAAAACAAAAAAAAAAATAAACAAAAACAAATGACATTAGTTGGATCAGTAAATTAAATTGGAGCCACTTAATGCTACATTTAAAAATAATGCTTTACTACTCTAATGACATATTATTGTGTTAAGTTTCTTCTAATTCCAGGAAGAAAGAAAACATGATATCCTATGACACAGGTGACCTCCCTCAGAAGGTACGACTGTTGGCCTGCTTTATAAAGGCCATCATGATAATGATAGATGGATTTGAGATGGAAAACTTGTTTGGCTGACTGTAACTTTCCAATCCATTATATATTTAATGACTGGAAATATATTACAAATTATTGTGATCTTGATCCAAAACAACAATTCAGTAACAGAAAGCAACTCTTTCTCCCATCAACCATCTCCTACATGAGATGATCTTCCCTTTTGCTTACGCACAGGTGAACCCCTTGCTCATGAAGCACTTTTCGTTTAGCTACTCTATTTCAATACAATCTTTTGAGACTTGTCTGGTCCCTTTGAATCCAATCTTTAATTCTTCCATTTACATAGCGCTTCAGATGGGGATGTAATTTAAAGGCACTGGGATCCAGAAGACAACCAGTGCTGTGGCTTACCACTTCTTTACAGTCAAACCACAAAATTTTGTCTCCTCTCTTTCCAAATCAGAGGAATTAGAGATAACTTCTCTGGATGTAGCAGAGCCAAAGCACAATTCCTCCTTAGCCAATATATTTCTGTTAGTTCTTGAATGCTCCGTAGCGGCTGGCTTTGCTGATGAAGTTCTTCAGAAGATCGTGGTCCATGTCGGCGAAAGCCTGCGTCTGAGTGACAGCCGTCAGGTGGTTAACGCAAAACTTGAAACAGAACTCTTCCAGATCCTGCACATGAAGAGTGGATGATTCAACGAGAAAGAGAACCACCACCAAAGACCTACAGAATAATATATGAAACCGCAAATATATGTACATGTTTAGGGCTCTGTTCCAAAACCTAGTGAGCAAGACACAGCAGATTTATATATATATATATATATATATATATATATATATATATATATATATATTCATTCTTAAGAATGTTTCATGAATCTGGCCACACAGTTGGTATGAAAACAATCCCTGAGTACTTAGTCATAGCTTAGCAATATGCTAACGTCAAACTGTGAATATGTTAGTCATGTCATCTTGAAGTCAGCTATTTTAACCCTCTGGAGTCTAAGGGTATTTTTGGGGCCTGGAGAAGTTTTGTCATGCCCTGACATTTATGCTTTTTTCAGTTTCTTATACACATTTAAATGGCTAAAGTCTATTCTCACTGTAATCAGCACAAACTGGGCTATAATAATATGTGAGCAGCATGAATGTACATGATTGTGTTTTTGAGAAAAAAAATGTTATGCGTGGTTAATGGTTAATGTTAAATCACTTGAATAAGGCCATAAAACATACAGAACAATATTTCCTGGGACTTTTGAGAACTGGAGCTTGTAGCCTAGAATTTTTCTTTCTAAATTATGTGAAAATCATCTTGTTTGCTCACTCACAGAAAACGTACTTGGTTACGAACGTAACCTCGGTTCCCTGAGATACGGAACAAGTACTGCGTATGGGGAAAAGCTCCTTTTTTCCTCGATACTGAAGCCTTTTTTCAATAACGCAGTGCAACTGCACCGGCATTGGTTTAATCTGTAAACTTTTTTAAACCAATGACAGCACGCCAAAGCCCGCCAAAATGGGCAGGGCGAATGGCTATATAAGCAGGCAAATTGCCATTGGAAATCAGGTCATACGACTGAAGTGACGACAATGAAGCCACAGCCTTGTGGCACGGCATATAACGCAGTACTCATTACGTATCTCAGGGAACCGAGGTCACGTTCATAACCGAGTACGTTCCCTTTCGATACTTCACTCATACTGTGTATGGGGAACGAATTCAACCGTGCCGTGCCATGGTAGGGAACGACAAAAAAATTATCTTGAACACCTTGGGGTCCAGGGGATAAGTGAGAGAGCCGGAGCCGTCGAACCCTGAACGCTACACTGCTTAAGAGGGAGCTAGCTCCCTGGAGGTGACATGATGACGGCGTCTGATAGAGGCTGTCGTATCAAACCGAAAGAACCCGAGCGTGCAAGGTCAGGATGTCCAGGTCATAGAATCTGACAAAAGTAGACGGCGAGGACCAGCCAACTGCCTCACAGATGTCCTTGATAGAGACATCACTAGACCAGGCCCAAGAAGAGGCCATCCCTCTAGTGGAATGGGATCTTACTCCTATGGGGCACTCAAGGCCCATGGAAGAGTAACGAAGCGATAGCGTCGACTATCCAGCGCGAGAGGCGTAGTTTTTAGACCGAAGACCCCTTGGTGAGGCCCCCAAAGCAGACAAAAAGCTGGTCAGATTGCCTGAATGGCTATGACCGCTCAATGTATATCCTCAAAGCCCTCACTGGGCAGAGTAAATCCAGCTCTTGCTCACCTGACAAATGAGGCAGAGCCGAGAGGGAAATTATCTGTGCTCTGAATGGCATCGAGAGCACTTTAGGGACGTAGCCATGTCTGGGTTTTAAAATGACCTTCGAGTCATCGGGCCCAAACTCAAGGCATGCAGGGCTCACCGAGAGGGCCTGCAAGTCACCAACACGCTGGACCGAGGCTAGAGCGAGTAGCAGAACGGTTTTGAGCGTTAGGGGCCGAAGGTCAGCTGACTGCAGTGGCTCAAAGGGAGGTCCTTTGAGTGCTCCAAGGACCGTGTGAAGGTCCCAAGTGGGAACGGTGAGAGGACGTGGGGGCTTTAACCGCCTAGAACCTCTCAGGAAACGAACAATGAGGCTGTTTCGACCCATAGATTGGTTAGCGATAGGAGCTGCCAATCTGAAATGCTGCGATGGCTGCTATGTACACCTTGAGTGTGGAAGGGGTAAGACCCTTGTCTAGACACTCTTGGAGAAATGATAGTATCAGAGATATGTCTAATTCAACAGGGTCTTCGTTTTGTGCTGAGCACCAGTCGACGAAGACTGACCATTTCTGGGCATAGAGGTGTCTTGTAGACGGGGCTCTTGCCTAATTAATGGTGTGTAGCACGTCCCCGGGGAGGCAAAGCCCAGAGTTCTGGCCGTGGATGCCAGATTGTCCTGTTCGCCTGAGAGAGGAGGTCCTGCCTCAGGGGGATCGGCCATGTGACTTTCATCGAAAGCCTGAACAGCTCAGAGGACCAGACTTGGCTCCTCCAGAGTGGGGCCACCAGGAGGGCTCTTAGCCTGTCTTCCCTGACTCGTCTGATGACCTGAGGGATCAGAGTGATCGGAGGGAAAGCGTAAAGGAGGCTGGGCTAGTTGTGGGACAGTGCATCTATATCCTTAAAAAAATAGGTTGGGCATTGGATGCTTTCTGAGGCGAAGAGGTCGACCTTTGCCTTCCCGAAAATCTCTCAGATTTTGAGAACCATCTGGGGATGGAGCATCCACTCGTCCGAGGGGTCTTTTCTCCGTGAAAGCATGTCTGCTCCCAGATTAGTCTTGCCAGGTATATGCGTCGCCTTAAGTTTTACCCAGGCAGAAGACGCATTCACCATGGCCGTCATCGTCACAGCTGTGGCGCAGCATTGCCGCCGCCGTTAAAACGGCGTTCGAGATCGCTCTTTTAGAGCAGTGAAAACCACTGGAAATTGCTCTTTTGTGATCACCAGATGGCGGCAGGAGATCGCTGAGAAGCATCCGGAAGCGAGAAGCGGGCGGCCCGAGATTGGCGCTGAAGAGCGGCTGTCTTCAAGAGCGCCAGCGCTTGCAGGTGGTCGGCTGTCTCAGCTTATCCGCTGCGGTGCCTCTTCGACGGCGAGAGCTCGTTCCTGCGAAGACATTCAGTTGGGATCCAGCAAAGTGAAGTCGTCGCTGAAGGAGTGAGATCTGATTTCCTATGGCGATTTGCCTGCTTATATAGCCATTCGCCCCGCCCATTTTGGTGGGCTTTGGCACGCTGCATCGCCATAGGCTCGCGCAGCTACGCAGCACTGTCATTGGTTTAAAAAAGTTTACAGATTAAACCGATGGCAGTGCAGTTGCACTGCGTTATTGAAAAAAGGATTCAGTATCGAGGGAAAAAAAGAAGCTTTTCCCCATACGCAGTATAAGTGAAGTATCGAAAGGGAACAATATATTTACTTAAATTTTCTAAGACACTTTTTGTTGGTAAAAGTTATATGCGAGTATGCATCAACTATCATGAATATCATTGTGATTTACACCTGAGAAGACAAAGGCCCGCATAATGAGCTGCATAATGAGCCTTTCAGTCAGCTGTGTCACTGAGAGGAAAGAGTTACAAGAACGAATGTGAGGACAAAATAAATCTATATAATTTTATATATTTAATATATTTAATTATCCCAAAACATAATTTAATATCCACTTGCGAGTGCAGTTAAACAGTTTATTAGGAACAATCAAAGCTGACTTTGAAACTGATTTTTTTGCATCATTACTCCAGTCACACAATTCTTCAGAAATCCTTTTAACAATCTAATTTTCTACAAAAAACATTTATTGTTATTATTATTATTATCATCATCATCATTATTATTATTATTAATGTTGAAAAGAGCTGAGAATATTTTTTTCAGGTTTTTTAGGGGGGAAAAATTGAAAGAACAGCATTGTGTTACATTTGTTACAGTTACATTTATTTGTTACATTTAAATTATTTCAATCAAGCTTTTGAATGGTATAGTATTGTATATTGTTATTGAAACTTCATAATATTTCACTTGATTATACATTTAGTCAGGAATTATAGTTTGGAAAAAGTCTAACTAGTAACATGTTTACACGTTATGTGAAAACTAGTACAAGTATATAAATAAAAAGAGACTTACTCATGTTTATGATCTCTGCTGAATAAAGTCTGAATCACATCTTTTTGGGGTGAATTATGTCTTATTCCTCTCATCGCGAAGCAAACAGTAAAATAAAAACACTTGATGAACAGTCTCTCTGCGTTTTCTTCTGTTGTATGGGCGTATTCAAGCCGCACGCTTCAGTGAAACATTAGAATCTGAATAGAGCGTTCAGCGCGAGGGCGTGGTCGCATTAGAAGATAATGAAGGGAGACGTGAAAAACAAACATAGCGTTGTTTTCATATGGATTACTTTATCACAGAATATTTGTTTTCGGCAGCACTTGTTTAGTTTAAAAGTAGACATGTCAAGCTTTCTATAGATATCTCTCTCTTGTCTCTTCGTTGAGTATTCACTGAGTTACAGTTCATTTTAATGACGCGTGTCTAAATGAAGATCAGCGCAGACAAAGGCTGCAGACAGCACACCTTGTTTGTTATCTTTATTTTATAAGTGCACAAAGTTTTGTTGTTATGTCTGTATATAAAAAAGTAGACCCTTTACAGATTCGATTGAAGTATTTCTCTTTTCTGTACGATCAAAACTGAAATTGTAATTTAAGTTCTTTTCGGGGTTATCAGGAGAAAATGCCTCATAACCCATATATGCGTTAATCGACTTCAGAGGGTTAACCCAAATTTGTGTTTGTTTTTTGTTTATTAGAGTATTAAATCATTAGCAAATGAGCTATTTCAAACAATATTTGCGTTCTTCATGCTTTCTTGTTAAAAGCCATTAATAGCAATATGCTAACATCAAAATCCACTGGATCAACTATGAATGTTAGTTGTCTCCTGTGTGCATTATTTAAGCTATTTCACCCAATATTTGTGCTTTTTTTTCACTCCTTAGATTATGAAGTTGTTAGCTAACATCAAACTGTATTGTACTGTAGCAATAAGATGTGCTTTTTAGAGTATTTGTTGTTAGCTTAACAGAACACCAACAACAAAATATTTTTAATTAATTTTAATGTGTTCTTTGTATTTTTTTATTAGTGTATTAAGATGTTAGCTAACAAAATGTTTGTTTTTATACGTGTTATTTCACGTCGACTTTGAAAATTCTGAGCATGGCATTGTTAGCTTAGTAACATGTTAATGTTTATCTCACTAACATTTGGAACAGGACCTGTATTTGACTGAATGGGTGTATGACTGAAGATGTGAGTGTGCACACTCACCCGAGCTTCATACTTGACAGCAGCTGAGAGCAGTGTTATAGCGTTCTCCTCTGAGATGCCTCTCTTGATTGTCTCCTGACACAGTCTTTTCAGACGGCTCTCACGGTAGTACGTGGCCAAATCGAGCAAACCTTTACAATGCAATGATTATAGGATCATAAACACCAAACATTAGTCAGATGTCAGAAAAAAATTAAATTTGCTGCTATAATGTGTAGTCAAAGGGTTAGTTCACCCCAAAATGAAAAATTCTGTCATTAATTACTCACCCACATGTCATTCCGAACCCTCAAGACCTTTGTTTATCTTCGGAAAAGAAATGAAGATATTTTTATTGAAATCTGAGAGCTCTCGACCCTGCGTAGATAGCAACACAACTGCAATGTTCTCAGATCCAGAAACATAGCAAAGACATCAGTTAAATAGTCCATGCGACATCAGTGGTTCATCCGTAATTTTACGAAGCCACAAGAATACTTTTGAAGATAAATGCTGATTACGTCTCTCCAAAATGTCAGAAGATGGTAATCGGTGAGGAGAATTGTTGAATCAATTGTTATCATTGTTTTCTTTTCACACAGAAAGTATTCTTGTAGCTTCATAAAATTACCACTGATGTCACATGGACTAGTGATGTCTTTGCTACAGTGCGTTTCTATGCCTGGGAACATTGTAGTTGCGTTGCTGTTTATGGAGAGTCAGAGAGCCCTCTGATTTCATCAAAATTATCAAAATTTGCATACAGAAGATGAACAAAAGTCTTGTGGTTTGGAATGACATGACACTAAACCTTTAACAGGTTTTTCACTGTGTCATGTTGGACTCCATCTAAAAGCATGTCAAACAGGTATGTATATGTGGGTTTAAACAAATAAATCAGTGTAATGCCACATTTCCACCGAAATTACCCAGAACAATTGTACCAGGAACTTTTTCCCCCCATAACTGTTGCTTTCTGCTTTTCCACCATGTTCAAAAGTACCGTGAAGATTAGGCAAATAGTCTGGTGACGTAGGTCTGCCCGCATTTCTCAATACAAAGTAAATTAGCAAATTTTAGACTTGCATCCTCGGTAGTTTGGACTTTGCGAGTTCGACTCAGAAGTGTGATCTCCCGCGGACGGGATGACACAAGTCTGGTAATTCTGCAAACAGCAGTCTACTTGATAACAGTCTACTTGATAATCAGTCAGCTCGCCTTGGCTACTGCTATTTTCCTCACTGTATATTTCCAATAAGACAAAATATGATATCAAACAACACTTCCTCCTTTCGTTATTCGAAAATTATCCAAATAAATGGTGGTTGAAATAACAATGCTGCATGAACTTAACCAATCAGCATGTTTAGTGCCCAAGTCCCGCCCCCGAAAGTTCAGGAACTTTGAAAAAGTACTACCTCACGACCAGGGATTTTCTGAGCGGCAATTTTTTACTCAGAACTTTATTTAGATCTTGGGTCATGCTGTGGAAACACACGGAGTACCAGCCCAAAGTCCCTAGTTCCTGGGTAAAGTTCCAGTGGTGAAAACGTGGCTTAATTAAGATCATGGATGTTTGACCGTGACCTAGCAATCCCAATGAAAACCCAATGAAGGGTGCAGTTTACCAATGGCATCCTCAGGTGGGAGGTTGATGGTATCAGTATACAGGTACTCCAGGAATGCACGATATACCAGATAAGAAAACTGATGAATCTCTATGGTCTCTTCATCCGTCTCATTCAGCAATGCTCGGAAATGCTCGCACCTATCAATACAAACTTAAAATTATTATTATTTTTGAAAAAGTTGTATTATAATTAAAATGTTATAATAACAGTGAAATTTCACATCTCTCATTTGATTAAACTTTTTAAGATACTGCAGCAAAAACTAATACTAGCCCACCTAATATAAAGCTCAAACATCAAAGACAAGTAAACAATCAATGAAAAAATAAGAAATAAATTACAAGCAAATTTTATGATTAAATACATTAGAACAAGCATGCAAATGAAATGAAAAGTGTTTTAAGTTTATCAGTAAGGTCTACTAAAATAAGTTTTTAGAAAAGTAGCCTATATAGAACTGAAATAATGTTAAAGAAACCACTGAATAGTGTTCATCATACAAATTAAATATAGACTGCTCCTTTAATAAAGCTACAAAGGATATTCAGTCAAAAGCAGTGATTTTTCTTAAGCGTAGAAGTACAAAAGCTCTTGCATTGTTTATTGTATTATGTTGCATTCGGTTAAGACACAGTATAAAGCTTGTTCAAAGATATAAGGTGACTTATCCCACACTCTACTTATTCTAAACACTTTGCATTTCTAAAACCTCAAAAGATTCATTGTGTAGTACAAGGTATCAGTTCCAGACCCACAAGAATTTTTCCCTGTTAGTCTGCTGATTTTAAACTCCCCTATAATTATTATACTGCTCTGTGAAGAGGAACTACACTAAGTGTGCAATTTGCACTCTATGTATTCTTTACAACCTTCTTCTCAGTGTCCTGTCTGTACTTGCATATTTCACTCTCATTCTGTTCTACAGCTGTAAAAACAAACATGAACTTCAAATGCAGAATAACTCTGCTGGGATCAACAGTGAAAAATATATATGTGAGAACTAAAAAATATATTTAAATGCATCTATCCACATAAAACGGTTAAATATTAATAAATATCAAACTGAATGTTCTAAAGAAGTTTGATCATCAGTTTTTCACAAAATTGTAATATGGCCTACAGAATGTTTGCTGTATGGATATGTGAATATACAATATATCAAAAGAAAGAACAGAGCCTCTGCTTTATTTATTATACACACACACACACACACACACACACACACACACACACACACACACACACACACATATATATATATATATATATATATATATATATATATATATATATATATATATATATATATATATATATATACACACACACACATATATACATATACATATATATATATATATATATATATATATATATATATATACACATTAGGGGTGTAACAGTTCACAAAATTCACGGTTCGGTTCGATACAATACACTGGTGTCACGGTTCGGTTCGGTTCGGTTCGGTTCGGTTCGGTACGGTACGTTTTAGATACAGCAAAAAGAAAAAATTTGCAGATAAATTTCCTTGATTTTTATAAAAATGTTTTATTTATTAAAACTAACAAAGTATGTTTTTTTTTACATTGAACAATGATGGAGCTTTTCTTTACCCATCTTCTATGGTGTTTTCTTAGCAGCATACTGTATAAAACAAAAACAGCTCCTTATCAAAAAAAAATGAAAATGTTATATTAGTTATGAACAAATACAAAGATGTAACTTTTTATATGGAACTCTATAACTCTTTATATTGAGTGTGTTTTTACTCAATTGGTTCTCTATAAGGCTTATGTTTTTTGGAACAAAACAGGAATTACGGTCTGTCTGAAATGAGCTCGTGAAGGAATATTGTAACGGGGCTCAATTAAATTAAGCATGTTCTTAAAATCTACGTTTTCCACTACAGAGTAAGGCGCTCGCTCACTCAGTACGCGCTGAAGGCTCGTTGCAAAATGGCTTATGCGTTTAACAGACCAGAAATAGAAGATCCTCCAATAACCAACAGGTCTGGTGTTTGGGTGCACTTTGGATTCCCTGTAAGCTATAATGGTGATGATAGAATGAATGGTAAATAGTAAGGTCTCATATCCGCGGCTATAATGTAAATGTAGCCTACCAATCGCCGTGGTGATGTCTTTTGCCCTGTTTGAATCCGTTGGAAATGTCTGTCTAAATGCTGCGGGGATAGTTTGTTGTGTGTATGTTTCTCCTTTTTTCCATCTTTTCCCAGATACTGACACACTAAGGTGATGTCGGCGTAAATGAGTTGACATGTTTCAAGTATTCCCTCTGGTGTTTTTTTTTTTTTTTTGTACCATAGATGCGACATATCGTTGTTGTTTTTTATCCACCACTCTCTTGCCATCAGCATTATAGCTTACAGGGAATCCAAAGTGCACCCAAACACCAGACCTGTTGGTTATTGGAGGATCTTCTATTTCTGGTCTGTTAAACGCATTGGCCATTTTGCAACGAGCCTTCAGCGTGTATTACTGAGTGAGCGAGCGCCTGACTGAGTAGCCTAACATAAACATATAAGTTGGTGTTTTTTCTTCTTCGGGGGTGTCAGGGGTGTTGCCTGTTACGTCGTTTGGGTTATTGGGCTACCTTGTTGAACGCATATCATTATATTTCACAATTTTTTTTATTTTCAAAATATAATTAATTAGTCCAACGAACCGTTCGGTCCATAATGCGTACCGCGTACCGAACCGAAAGCCTCGTACCGAACGGTTCAATACGAATACGCATATCGTTACACCCCTAATATACATACATACATATGTACACACATATATATATATATATATATATATATATACACATATATATATATATATTTACATATATATATATATATTTACATATATATATATACATATATATACAGTACAGACCAAAAGTTTGGACACACCTTCTCATTCAAAGAGTTTTCTTTATTTTCATGACTATGAAAATTGTAAAGTCACACTGAAGGCATCAAGGGCTATTTGATCAAGAAGGAGAGTGATGGGGTGCTGCGCCAGATGACCTGGCCTCGACAGTCACCGGACCTGAACCCAATCGAGATGGTTTAGGGGTGAGCTGGACCGCAGACAGAAGGCAAAAGGACCAACAAGTGCTAAGCATCTCTCGGGGAACTCCTTCAAGACTGTTGGAAGACCATTTCAGGTGACTACCTCTTGAAGCTCATCAAGAGAATGCAAAGAGTGTGCAAAGCAGTAATCAAAGCAAAAGGTGGCTACTTTGAAGAACCTACAATATGACATATTTTCAGTTGTTTCACACTTTTTTGTTATGTATATAATTCCATATATAATTCCACATGTGTTAATTCATAGTTTTGATGCCTTCAGTGTGAATCTACAATTTTCATAGTCTCTTTGAATGAAAAGGTGTGTCCAAATTTTGGTCTGTACTGTATACACACACACACACACACACATATATATATATACACACACACACACACACACACATATACATATATATATATATACACATACACATACATACACATACATAGATAGATAATGTGTATGTATGTATGTATGTATATATATGTATATATATACCGTAAAACTTCAAATAATAGCCGAGTCCCAAATAGACGCCTGTCTCTTTTAAACGCCTGGTGTGACGACAGGTTTGGGTAAATAAAGGCCGGTCTCAAATAGAGGCCTGGTCTGTTTCAAGCGTGGGAAAAGCTGGATACGGAGCGGCTGAAAAATTCCTTTAAGGTATGCTTGCGCGCGCGCGTGTGTGTGCGAGGGAGAAAGAGGAGATAATATATTTCATTGACTTCGGGATGTTATCCTTAGGTATGTGGCCTGACAGTAGCTTCTGATGGAAGTGAGGATCACCTTATCCATTGTTTCAAAGAGGGAGAGCCGTGCGCATCTGGGCGAGAGCTGTTAGTGCAAGCAAGGCAGGCAGAGTTAGCGGAGGCTGGAGAGAGAGAAGTGGAGGAGAGCGACGTGGAGGAGGAATTCGCCAATGAACTTGTAATTGAGGATCGCGGGGATGATGATAGTGATGAATAGAGTAATTTTCTTTCACATGATTGCAGTTGTTTTACAGGGTAGCCTTCATTCTTTCTTGTTGATATGTTTCGGGAAACAAGTTCATATGCTCGATGGATTTTAGCGGTAACTTCTATTGTTCTGCCCATTGCTGTCACATCGTTTCGTTTTTTATGCTGCCAATAATCTTAGACATTTCTTTCACTAAATTATTTGTTAAACACATTAGTTTAGGGGTAACTTGTATTGTTCTGCCCATTGCGGTGACATCGTTTCGCTTTTTATGTTTTTTTTTTTTTTTTTTATGCTGCCAATAGCCAAAGACATTTCTTACATTAAATTATTTGTTAAACACATTCCAAATTAATTCTAAATAAAACGTAATATAATGTTGTAACCTCCTACTGTCATGCTTGAACATCTCAACACTAAATTAAAGGCCTGTCTCTTATAGACGCCTGTCTCAAATACAAGCCGGTGCAGTTCGGCGATTTGGGTAAATAGAAGCCCGGGCTATTATTTGAAGTTTTACTATATATATATATATATATATATATATATATATATATATATATATATATATATATATATATATATATATATATATATATATATATATATATATGTATATATGTATATATATATATATATATATATATATAAGTTAATTATCACGGGGTATTTAATGAAAGTGTAAGTATTAATGTATTTAAGAGAAATAAAGGACATTTAAAATTACCATCTTGCTACCCTTTTGCTGCACTTTTGGCTCAGAATGCATTTTGAAATTCACACTGCATTTTGCTACAATTATCACACGGTATCACAAATAACATGCAATCCCCAAGTGTCCTGCCCCGAAAAGTCTAAATGGATTTAGGAAAATGGCATTTAAATGATAATTTTGTTACAGTTTTTGCTTGGACATGTTAAACATATCTAATCAATTTGGGTAATACAATTTAATTTAAATTTTGCAACTTATAAAGCGTTAAAATATATTTTTAATTTACATATTAAAACAAGTGTAGGAAATGGCAAATGTAAATTATATAATTAAATTTTTATTTTCATGTTGCACTCGCATCCAAGCCATCCCCTTTTGAACTTTTGCCATTTGGCTGGCTCTTCAGAGCCACAAATACCAGGACAGCCAGGCACAAAAACAGTTTCTTCCCCCAGGCAATCTACCTTATTAACAGTTAAATGCCCCCCCCCCCCCCCCCCCCCATCTATAGCACAAAAGTACATACAATTTATTTTATTTTATTTTAATTTATTTTTTCTATTTTGGTCCTATCTAAATTTACATATGCGTGTATTTTTATTCTAATCTTATTTTTATTATCTGTGTGTTGTTGTCTCTTTTTAGCAATCAACAGGATTACAACAAGTGCATTAGTGCTCTTGGCTTTCACAACAATTGCATTAGTGCTCTAGGCTTACCACCAGTCGTAAGACGCTGGTCCATGATTTTACAACACTCAGAACGAATGAGAAGAGAGTGTTGCAATTGGGGTTTTTCGAGTTCCATATTGTTCTGATGCAATTTGTAACTGTTTGTTTGTCCTTCAACAATAAGACCATCACATTTTAAGTGTGCTGAATAAATCTTTCCCCAATTCTAAGCCCAGGATTTTATGATGACTGGTGGTTCACCTCTGTTTTTCCTAATTGTACCACAGGTGTAGGTTTTTAGATCAAATAGGCTCTCAGACAGTGGTACAGAATTGTAAACCGGATCAGGAAGAGACAACTATGTCTCCCAGCACTTTCTCCACAGTCTCAGAATTGGCCAAGATTTCAAGTAAGATTTCATACCATATTTGATTTATTCGGTACACCCAGAAAGCTAGGTGCCCATGCAAGAGAAGCATACCCATGTCAGTGCAAATGTTTGTGTTAGGTTTAAACATTTCATGGAATTTGGACACAACATGGTCTAAGACAGGGCAGACTTCATACAGCCTGTCAGTATAGTTGTCTGGGCTTGCTTTATTATGACTGAAGTGAATAAAATGTCCATATTATTTCAAACGTGTTACAAGACATGACCTTTTTGAAATGGTGTAGCTAACATTTAATCTGTAAACCAGAGAATAAAAGAGCCATAGGAGGCCTGATAAAAAAATGCTCAGTTAAAATAAAAAATCTCAGCTGTACTTCTAACATCTGAAGTCTTCATATATAATTATTACATAAATTACATATTACATTAAACTTGCACCATTTGTATTCTAATAAATAATATAATTTTGCTTGTTAATGTCTCCTTGATTGCCTCTATTTTACAAACACTAACGCAAAATTATCATTGCGCCCCTAAATCTTCTTGAAAAAAAGGAAAGGTCGAAAATTTGATCTATTAAGAAACATAAAATATGTTTCATAATATAAACAGTGAATATAGACACACAAAGATTATCCTTATGCAATAGTCTGTTTATGCACGATCAAGAATGTGTCTGCACATGTTCGTGTCAAAAGAGTTCAGCTGCCAAGATTTGAATAAATACATGGGAATGACACCGGTGGGGAAAACCCCAATTTGTTGTTGATAATTCACAAACTATTTTCAGATGCTGTTTAAATACCCGAGGAAAACGTTTTTACTGCTTATAGACAAAATAGGGCTAAAAACAGTGCTAAAGAGATGTTTTGAAATCAGGTTTTAATTTACCTGATTTTAAGCAAGGCTTTGTGCACATGAATGCACTTCCCGTCAACCAGGAACTTCAGGTCAGAGATTTCTGGGCTGTCGAACTCTCGCTTTAGCGACTGGGCAACAGTCAAGTAGTCATCTCCATCTAATGAACAGAAAAGAGTTAGAAAATAATACCTTATTTGTTTAAAGCAACTTTCTCGCAAAGTGAAGCATCCAGAGGTACATCCAGAGGTTTCCTCATGTAAAAACACATTTAAAGTTTTGTCATTAAAATGCTGATTATTTACATGTCTAAATCATATAGACCACATACCTTTACAGACTACAGTTTTGGTCGTCAGTTCACCTTTTACTGCTTAGAACTCTTCTGTACTCACACAGTTCAGTAATTTACAGGAATGAAAACATTCTTCAACCAAACTTACTCGCGAAAAACTCAGGTAGTGAAATTCTATGCAGTGTATGTAACTGAACTGAACAAATAGACTTATTCAAACATGTATCAGAGTTTTGTCTTCTGTATGTGCGGTGCAATAAATAGAGAAAGGAAAGAAAGGATACGTTTTGACTCAGTGTTGCCAAATCTTGGTAGTAAGAAAGGGTTATTTCCTTTATCTTGGAAATAAGCAACATACCAAAATAAAGTGACCTGCACCTGCTTACTTTATTAATTCCATATACTGGATCACTTTAAAGGGGTAGTTCACCCAAAAATGAAAATTCTGTGATTAACTACTCACCCTCATGTCGTTCCAAACCTGTAAGACCTTCATTCATCTTCTGAACACAATTAAAATATTTTTGATTAAATCTGAGAGCTCTCTGATCCTCCATAGAAAGCAAGTATACTATCACGATCAAAGCACAGTAGCAATCGCAGCAAGGAGATCAGTAAAATAGTCCATGTGCACGCTAGGGGTGCAACCGATCGTAAATGACCCGTGATCCGTACGGACCAGGCCCCACAGTTCAGAACGCATATGAACGTGCTCACAACAGACCCGGAAGAGAGTTTTTTATTCGATGCTTCAACAAATTCTAACTGACCTTCTGATGTCACATGAACTACTTTGATGATGTTTTTCTTACCTTTCTGAACATGGACAGTATACCGTACACACAGCTTCAATGGAGGGACTGAGAGCTCTCGGACTAAATCTAAAATATCTTAAACTGTGTTCCGAAGATGAACGGAGGTCTTACAGGTTTGGAACGACATGAGGGTGAGTTATTAATGACATAATTTTCATTTTTGGGTGAACTAACCCTTTAAGCTAGTAGTTTTTGCTGTGGTATAGAAGTACTTAAAGTAAGCTTTCAATAAATGTTTTTTGCTGATCCGAAAAATTATCCGATCCGTGACTCAAGACCCATAATATGATAACAAAACTGTGAGCATGCTGTACAAGCATGCTGTATGTAAACAACGCTGTATGTGCTGATTCATTCTGGGGTACTCTATGAAATGGCGGAAGGTTAGGGTGTGTGCCTAAAGCGAGAATCCATATTAAGAAAGGAAAGGAAAACAAATAACATTTGCTAACAGTTGCCTGTTACATTACAGTTCTTAAAGTTTAACTTACAAATAAACAGAGTTAGGAGAGATAACTGAGGATGATGGTAAATGATGACAAACTGACAAACATCTTATCTAATAAACTGTGTGGTAAGTACTGCTGCTCCATAGTATAAACAGAGTACGTGCAAACACAAATCTCGAAAGTGAAACTAAAAAGAGACTGTGCATTCAAAAACGGTTTCAATGCCAGGCATAATAGCAGCTCCATGATGTCTGCAATTTATATACAGTACAATTACTCAATGATAGAACTGAGAGATAAAGTACTGAAATAAATATTTTCCTCCCATCTCATATTTATTCCCTTTAGGGGTTCTGTAGTACACATTTTCTTTCAGAGCACGTTATTGGGACAGGTGGTGTGGTGGGGGATGTGGGGGGGGGGGGGGGGTGTCATGATGCTGGTTAGATAGCATTATTTGTCAGAACACCTGCTCAACATTGTGATATCTGTCATCGTCTGTCGTCCCAACCCTAGTTGAACCCCTGATGTCACATGGACTATTTTACCGATGTCCTTACTATTGTTTCTGTATCTTGATTGTGGTAATATCCTTGCTGTCAATGGTCTATGGATATGAAAAAAAGCTCTCAGATTTCATAAAAAAGATCTTAATTCGTTCCGAAGATGAAAGTAGGTCTTACGGGTTTGGAACTACATAAGGGTTGGTAATTAATGACAGAACTTTAATTTTTGAAATGTAAGAGCAGAGCCCAAAAACAAGCTAAAACATTTGGCCCCTTTACTATATGAAATCCTTAGCAGACAGTTTTTGGCAGCTGCCCTCAGTTAAGTGTCCTGTTGGTCTACCTGGAGTGCTGAATGAGCTGGTAAAAATTAGCATCACAATCCTAGATATAAAACAAATACATACATCCAAACAAATGTTAAAACTTACACCTAATCATGCTGTTGTCTATATTCTCCAGGAAGTATTTCAATGTATTACAGTTTGTGCTCAGCAGTGGGTAGTACAAGTGCTTTCTGAAACAGGTGACTTGCCAGACTTTTAAAATGGGGAAATCAAGGAAGCGAATTTAGCAGGAGTGTCTGTAATATTTCTTAACAGCCTAAACGTTTGGCGTTTTAAGAACAACAGTCTATATCTGCAAAAAAGAAAAGTAGCTAATGAAGACGTTTGACGTTCCACTGGAGATGTTTTAAATAAGTTATATGAATCAATTCTAAGAAAGTTAGAAGCTGTATTAAAAGCTTATGGTGGTAAAAACATCTTAATAAAAAAAATAAGGGAGAGCAGGGCACAACCTAAAGCAGGGCTAGGTGTAACACACATTGTTAAAAAAAATTCCACAGAAGCTAGAAAAATAAAACCATGTATTTACTAGTTGCCATATAACATTATATAGAGAAAAATGCACTAATCTTTGAAAGATAATCACTGAACATTTAATTGTAGCTAAAGTAAATTTAAATGTTCCATCCTAATTTTGAGTGTTTATCTAAAATGAGACAAACATTCTATTGTTTAAATGTACAACCCTTTAGAAGTTTAGATTTAATTTAAATAAGATTTAAATGCCAGTTGTAGTGGGGCACATTGTAACACTGTTAAAACATGCATAGCTATTAGAACTGTTATTCTATGAAGGTAGAATGCTATTGAGAAACCATCAGACACAGGTGAAGAAAGACAGAGGAAGAACCTGAAAGTTCAGAATTTATTATTTTAAGATATATAAAGCATTCATGCTGGCTTGTCCATTTGTCTTCTGTTGCGTGTGGAGGGAGGGGTGTGATGTATTCAATTTCTGTTCTTCTGAATACCTAAATGTTTCTTCATCTATTTGCCCACAATGCTTTTAACTATGCTGTATAGCTGTGTTTTATGGTGTTTATTTTCAAACACCATATATATATATATTTTTTTTTTTTTTATAATGCTGTTATTTTATATGAAAAAATATTTCACATCGTCACATTTCACTTTCATTCTTATATATATATATATATTTATACATGGTATATATGAACCCTGAATACAACCCCAATTCAAGAAATGTTCGGAAGTTTTGTGAAATGCGATAGAATGAGTAATGCTATTTGTTCATTTTCTTTAAAGTGTATTTAATTGACTAAAACAAATAATTTTTTACAAAGAGAACAAATGAGTACAAAGAGAAGATGCTCCTTTTATCGCCAAGACAGATATCCCTTTTACCAATTCACCTGCTTACTGTGAACTGTTTAAAAACAGTTTCCCAAAATTTTTGGAGTACACTTGTACACTAAATGGCTCTGCAGCCATAGGATTCAGACTTCTTCTCCTCAAGCGAAAATGACATTCTACGCTGATCTCCACTGCCTGAAGAATAATTTCACGCCGTTGTTTCCGTTATGAGTGTCGTCTGTCTCGAATGGGAGACTAAGTTCGTCCTAAAACCGAGACATGGTTATATACCTAAGGTGCTCTCTAGTCCATTTAGGGCACAGGTCATTACACTCTCTATGCTTCCTCCCACAGAAGAGGACCAAGAGTTGAATTTACTGTGCCCCGTCAGGGCGCTGAAAGTTTACATTGAGCGTTCTGCCCCATTTAGGCAGTCTGAACAGCTCTTTGTTTGCTTTGGTGGCTGCACTAAAGGGCATCCGGTCACAAAGCAGAGACTTTCTAAGTGGATAGTTGACACTATTATGCTTGCCTACTCTTCCTTGGGCCTGCAATGCCCCATTGGAGTACAAGCCCATTCAACTAGAGGCGTCACCTCTTCTTGGGCATGGTTTAGCAGCGTGTCCATTGCAGAATTATTTTGCGGGGGCGGTTGGGCCTTGCGGTCCACATTTGCTAGGGTTTTATAACCTGGACTTCCCTGCCTTGCAGGCTAGGGTTCTCTCTGGATAACTGGCATGCATCTGCATACGCAGTACCACTCTGAGCAGGAGTTTGGCCATAAGATGCTCAGATTCTCCTGAACTGAAACTTTAATCTCAGGGAACAGAGGTTACATTTGTAACGAAAACATTTACTACATTTTACAAAATATCCCAACTTTCTAAAATGGGGATGTAGATTTACACAAACTGAGATTTTTAGGTTTTGACATGCTCTCTCCTACTACCTATTTCCCTGGTGATTTTTTATTCTTACAGCATAGAAATAAACATGCCCTTACCCTAATGCAAGGTTTCATTTTCTACACACAGAAGTGCGCCTGACACTCGTCTCACTAAATGAGGACAGAAACACATTCCAAAACTGCTCTGTGAATCACTTCATGACCATTTTACCATTTGATTTGAGTAAAACTAGCATCATATCATATACACAGAACTGTAAAGGTATTAGCGGCAACCCCTCAAAATAAAAGTCAAATAAATGATAAATGAAATTAATGTTTTATGCCTTCATTTGATAACCAGAAAAATATAAATGGCGAAAAAAAATCATAAGGCTACTTTAAGAAAAAAATTAAACATACTTTAAACAAAATCTAACATACTTTTTAATTAATAAAATTAAACTATTAAAAAAAGAAGTTAAAACTTGAAAAAATTATATATTATAAATTATATATTATTAAATTAATTTAGGAGAAAATAAAACAGATTTCGTAGAGCCCTTTATCCCTTGCAGCCTTGTATACAGACATAATAACAACAAAAATGTGTGCATTTATAAAATAAAGATAACAAACAAGGTGTGCTGTCTGCAGCCTTGGTCTGCGGTGATCTTCATTTAAAAACGCGTCATTAAAATGAACTGTAACTCAGTTAATACTCAACAAAGAGACATGAGAGAGCTATCTATAGAAAGCCTGACATGTCTACTTTTAAAATAAAGTGCTACCAAAAACAAATATTCTGTGATAAAGTAATACATATGAAAACAACGCAATGTCCGTTTTTCACGTCTCCCTTCATTATATCTAATGCGACCATGCCCCTGCACTGAACACACTTTTAACATTATAATGTTTCACTGAAGCGTGCGGCTTGAATACGCCCATACAACAGAAAACAAAGCAGCGAGACTGTTCTTCAAGTTTTTTATTTTACTGTTTGCTTCCCGCTGAGAGGAATAAGACATAATTTACCCCAAGAAGATGTGATGAGGATTACCTCAGGATTTGCATTTTGGATTTCCTCAGAAAAAAAGAATGAAGCGCTTTATTCAGCGGAGATCATAAACATGTGTAAATCTTTTTTTATTTATATAACTATATACTTGTACTAGTTTTCACATAGCATGTAAACATTTTACTAGTTTCACAACTATAATTCCTGACTAAGTGTATAATCAAGTAAAACATTATGAACAATATGCACTATACCATTCAAAAGCTTGATGTAAATAATAACAATGTAACAAATAAATGTAAATGTACTGTGTACATTTGTAACAAACAACAGGTGCGTTTACATAGACACTTTTTGCTTCCATCGGATTGAATTCATTCTGATTGACGAATCCGAACGTAGTGTTTACATGAACGCTGAATAAAGTGATAGGGTTGATATGCGCGTTTACATGTCACATGCTTCTGATCGGATTTACTCTTTTGACATGTGCACAATGCATGAATATACAGAGTTTCCCGCTGCTCCCGCTTGCTGTTTTAAAAAGAACACGTGATATTTATCTAGTTAGGGTCCTAATTAGGCGACGACCAGCACATGAACTGTTGTGCTGCTTAACGTTACTTGGAAAATAAAACAGGGCATAAAAGTGCCCCTTGCCGCACCCAAAACTAGTCGCCTGTAGATGAGAGTCTTAAACAAGGACTGTTGGGACGTGGTCCTGTTCCACTTCACATATGCTGAGGGAAAGGGGAGTTTTATAATGACGGGACACTTATTTATGACACTTTATTCGCCTGGAAGAACACCTCGTTCCGCGCGTCATACGTCATTACACTATCTCTAAGTCCCTGCGCATGCGCAGTACTTTCCAGTTTCAGTTTTCAGTCAGATCAAATGTTTACTTGTACTCGCACTCGGATTACAAAAGGGATAAACCACCCCTTACAACCCGATCAAAATTTTTGTTGGATCTGACCAATTCAATCCGATTGACGTGTTTACATGTGACTTTTTTATTCTGATTGTGCTTCTAGTCATATTACGATTGGATTAGTGGGGTCCATGTAAACGCAGCTGATGCTGTTCTTTCAATTTATCCCCAAAAAAACTTTTCTTTATTTTCTTTTTACATTAATTCTTTACTTTTTTTTCAGCAAATGGTAGCCCATTGTACAAATTTGCCCAATTGTTTTAATTCAGTTTCTATAAAGTCTTGTTTTTTGTTTTGTTTTTTTCACTGTTTGCAAGGCTGATGGAAACAGTGGCTGGAAAATGCTTGTGGAATAAAGATCTTACCCACAGACAGAAGATGCCAGGTGACTGCCGGTGTGGCAAAGCAGGCGAAGACATCGTCAGTGCTGGTGAAGTGTGTGACGTGAGGGTAGGCCACGGCCTGACCCCGACACTGACCCCACATCAGCACCTGACCGCTCTGTGTTTTCGCCGCTGATGTGTGACTTGTGTGGCACGCAGCAACCTCAACTAATCTGCACGAGACAAATGATTGACAAAGATGCTGCTGTTAAATGATAGAACATGTTAAAAAGCTTTTTATGTGTTTGATATAGAAGATACATTATTAATAGATATGACATAATTTTTTGATAAACATCAACCCACTAAATACATTTTTTTATTGTTTATAAATTTGTAATCAAATTTACAACAAAACATTGCATTTTTAGTTTTTAAAAATATTTTTATAGTGCTTTATTTCTGTGAGATTCAGTGTGTATTTGGTGGTAGTTTTCCTCAAATTAAATGGTGAAAAGCATTCAAAGCTTGTAAAAATGTCTAAGAGCAGCTCTGGAGATGAAGTTCACGTGTTCATGTCTTCATATATTGAGGCAATGAAAATATTGCAAGCATCACGTGTGTTTGAGTCTGTGAAGTAAACCAAACTCCACCATTAATTCACAAAGAGAAGCAGAAAATGCAGACTTTTTTTAGCAACATGCACTGACTGCCTGTTGTCACCTTTATTTTTACTGTCTGGTCAAAGGAGAACTGGACCCCAACTGAGCCTGGTTTCTCCTAAGGTTTTTTTTTCCATTCTGTCACCGATGGAGTTTCGGTTCCTTGCCGCTGTCGCCTCTGGCTTGCTTAGTTGGGGTCACTTCATCTACAGCGATATCGTTGACTTGATTGCAAATGATTGTACAGACACTATTTAAACTGAACTGAGATGACATCACTGAATTCAATGATGAACTGTCTTTAACTGTCATTTTACATTATTGACACACTGTTTTCTGTGCTATATAAATAAAGGTGACTTGACTTGATTTGACTGTGTGATAGGCTGTTAGATTAATCCATATCTAGTAAAAATGTCCAGAGTCTGTCATCATTATCAACATAAATTTGATTGCGGTTTAGGGCTAGAATGTTATATATAGGCTAGTAGTATAATATACATTTTGATCATATATATAATTTCTGATAAATGTAAAAATGTAAATGTGAATATTTTCAAATGGCACAGTAAAACTTAAGAAACTTGAGAATTAAAAAAATGACATAAGCAAATATATACTGATTATATTTAGTGTTTAAAGCAGATGGTTCAGATGGTTGCAACTAAGCAAAAATACTTTTTTTGAAAAATCCAACTGTCTGTGAAGAGTTCTCTCAGTTTCCCACCATAATTGAGCAAACGCCCACGTATGAAGACAATTTCTGGTGAAGTGACTTCCTAAAGCTTCCTTAACAGCTATATGAACTGTAGACAACATACTTCACTTGACCTATTTTTTTTAAATGTCTTTGTTAAAGGTTAAGGAAATGCAAGACAGGAACTAAGTGTATGGATTCCAGTATGCCTAAAATGTCCCCCAGATGTGTTCAAATGCACAGAAAATCAGATGAAATGACAGTCAAATTATTTCCACCATATCAACTGTTAAATCTGTCAGGTGGGAGGATGCGCTTTGAATCTTACCTTTCCTTGTCCATGTTGATGAGGGTGGGCACAGCCTGGTTGCTTTTGTTGCCAGTACCCAGCTGCCCGTATGAGTTTGCACCCCAAGAGTAAACAAATCCTTCGTCCGTAAGAGCCAGTGTGTGTGCATATCCACATGCTACCTGTAAAATCAAGAAAGTTCAGGGTTTAAAGAAACACATTATTTGCTGGCATATCTGCCATTTATGAATCATTTATTTTGTAACTGAATAGTTACAATAATGCGGGGTAATTGAGATAAATGTCAGTATTATTTGGCTAGACATGTGGTTTTGACAGGGCAGCCATGGGCTGTTTTAGCTGTTTTTAGACCGCTGTTTTTATATATATACACGTGTATATATATATATATATATATACACGTGTATGTATATATATATATATATATATATATATATATATATATATATATATTAAATGTATTTACTTATTAATATTAATAAAATATTACTTACAATTCTATTTTCTTTAACTTTTTGTCTGTGGGTCATTGAAAGATCATACACAGCAAATAATTTGACCTAATAGAAGGGATGATTTTACTAAAGAGATGGTGCCAGCTCCAAAAAAAAAAAAAAAAAGGATTATAAAATAACTGACAGAACAACAAAACAGAACATATAGAAACAAATGTATAAATCAGTCATTATTATTATAACATAAAAAAAGATTTTTTTTTTTTATGTGAAATAGGGCTTAAAGAATTGGAAATATAAATATTAGATTTATGTAATTTACGTTTAAAACATACAATTAGCAATGTTGCCTTGGAAACTATCTGAATAAAATAAGCTGAAGTCCTAAAATAATAAAAGTAAAACCAAAATAAATATAAAATTAGTTAAATATGCATTTACAAAAAAAAAAAAAAAAAAAAAACTGACAAAAGCATATAACAGAAGCACCATTTTTTTATATAATAAATTTTTTTTTATAGCGAATTCAAAACATTAATATATACTGCAACAGCATATAAACAATACTTAAATAACATTGTTTTACTATATTAATACACTTTTTTTATCAATGTGAAAAAAATACGCATAAAACTGATACTTTGATGTGACTTGGCTTTAATAAATGTGTTCATATGAACATAGAATATACTATATTTTAATTTAATGTAAAATATATTGCCTGCTGCAAAGAAAAATCTATCACCTAAGGCTTTCTTACAGAAGCCACCTCATTTCAGAAGACCACCATACTCCACTGATTAATACCCTGAGGTCTTTGTCTGTCACCTGTACAACGTTGATTCCCTGTAAGGCGGCGATTCGGCAAGGGGTTTGCTGGTTGCCATTGTTACCCAAACCAAGCTGCCCATTGCAGTTATAACCCCAGCCATAAGTCTGTCAACACAAAGCCTTGAGATAAACCAAGTGCTAATTGTAATGTACAGTTACAGTAATTACAAACAAAAAAAATACAATTATCATTTTATTATGAAAACATGAAAGGAAACACTGTCAGTATTAGGTGTGAGAAAAGTATCACTGAGGCATAATAAAGCACAACGAAATTCACAGCTGACAGTTGAGACGGTTACAATCAACAACTGTCACATATCAAAAGACTAAATAACAGAACAAAATATCATATCCTGACAGCATGTCAACATTTCCTTACAGCATGCTCATCAATAGTAGGTTTTTAACACATTAATTTAGAGCAAATGATAATTTAAAACACTCAATAAATCAAAAACAATTAATCATGCCCCCTGACACATGCATACATTCCATAATAAAGAATTACTTTTTTTTTCGATGGCTAATCCTTGTGATTACATTAAATCTAATTTATTTGATTATATTTTTATTTGATTGTCATCTGTAATTCTTGATTAAACTATTCTTGTTATTTAAACTCACCTCCCCATTATCCATAACGGCCATAGAGCAGAGCTGTCCACAGGCGATGTTGACCACCACCTTATTCTGCAGACAGCTGCTGACCCTGCGTGGGGTGGGCTGGTTGGCCGTGGATCCAGAACCCACCTGACCAGAGTTGTTGTATCCCCAAGCATAAACCTGAGAACAAGAGAGGACAGGAAACAGAATAAAAAAAAATGCTAATAGGTAACTGTACACGGTTCAAGTTGTTTTTTTTAAAAAAGCATGAAATAATCTGAATGCAAAGTTATTTACACAGAATGTGACAAATCAATTGAAATGATTTTGCTTATGATGCCTGTACATCATAAATAAAATGAGGCATCAGTTTACTTCTAACTTGCTCGGTTTACAAGCATTTTTGCTGTTTTGGTGTTAGTCTTCAATGTCACATGATCCTTCATAAATCATTCTGATTTGGTGTCGACACATTTCTAATAATTACCAATGTTAAAAATGTTTGTGATGCATATATATTTGTATATATTTTTGTGATATATTGATAACATGTCTTTTTTTTTTAATGAATACATTTCTCTTTTGTGAAGCTTCTTCACTTTGTTTGTTACTGTCTTCTGCCACAGTTTTATCCCATGGTCTGCCACTCCTTCAATAATGCCTTAAGCATTCCCAACTGTGGCTTTTTGCAAGAACACTCAGTTTTGAAGGTCAGCCAACTGTGATTCACAGCTGATCTCATTGACTTCACTCATGTTTCAGTACCTTCAGTACATTCCAGCTAGTCATTTTCTGGAACCTTAGAAATTTTTTCTGCGTGTACACAGGAATCTCTTTCTTTTTTTTTTTTTTATTTGTGCAATTAATCTTTTATTATTAACTTACTAAGTAATTTGTAATTTTGTTTTTCTATTTTTTACATTCCATTAAAAAACTAAAGTCCGTAACCCTAGTGAAAAATAAATATACAAAAATGTATTTGAAATACATTTATTTTTATGCTAAGCACACTATTTACATATGTATAAACTTCCTAAAAGTACCCAGGAATTGTACTTTTAGTATACTAAACTCTTATCCTTAAAGTCTGCTAAATTGTAGGGATGCACCCATCCGCCTTTTTCAATACCGATACCGATCCGATACCAGTGTTTTTCCCCCATTTAAATAAATGTAGTATTTATATGTCTGTGTGTGAAACTCAATCTTTCAAAATCTACTAGATGCAGACTACTAAATTATAAAGAAAAATAAATTAACAATAAATATGTAAAATATAGGAATATGTATATTCATAATCAATGACAAAAATTTATCACAAACCAGGTAAGTGAATAATTCGGCAGAAATTTTTTTTCTAGAAAAATCAGTGCACAATAATTTTAGAAATCCAAACATCTAGTAAAAAAAAACAATATTTTGTGGGGAACAAATAAAAGTGTTGCAATAAATATGGTAAAATGTTACATATTGCTATTTGTATTATTATAAAATTCATTAAAATCCATTAATTAAAACCATTGTATTTATTAGGTCTGTCATTCGTCATTGCTAGTAAAGTTCTGATGGATGAAGACTGCAATCAAGGTAAAGACGATTGCGGTGGCGTTCAGGAGTCATACAGTAAGCATGCGTGAGTCTGTTGTAATACCCAGATAGCATGTAGTAATCAGCCCGAGCTCGGCTGCCCCGCGGCGCCTCTGGCTCAGACTCGGCATTGGCGAGTGTTATCCAGACCGAGTGTGGCCTGCAGTTCGCTCTCGCGCATGTGTCCAGGCCACTACTGGAAATGACTCGGCTCGGTTCTGTCATAGATGGTTACATTAATTTAGCAATAATTAACATAAAACTGTTTCAAACTTGACTTAAGACCTTTACAGTACATTTTAATGTTAACTGCATGTTTAATGTTGTGAATTTGTCATAAACTAAATATCTGCTAAAATGTAAAAACAAAAAAAAATTTGAAGTGCTTTATAGGACAGAACATTCCCTAATATTTATAACAATAGCAAATCTATATTTATGTAACGCATCAGGTCATTCTTTTATATGCTTGTATTTATTTTGAACACTATTCATTTGCGCTCTCAGGTGATTCATTCACCTTCACTCGTGTAGTGGGGGCTCGTATCCATGCTCGTGAGTGCTGTCCGCCATGTTTGTGTGCTTTGGATGCAAACAAAACAATGGATTATTTACCAAGAGATATGGATATACATATGACTCATTTTGATAAAAGACTTCTAGTAAGAATCGTTGAGCATTTATTTTTAGTATTTTACTACCACAGGCGCTCATAAGCTCACAAAAGGTCTGTTTGTATTTTTAGCCTCCACATTCTTATTTTTGTAAATGCAGCTGCAACAAGCAAATGTTGTTTTCCCCCATATCTCTTAAAGTACGTGAGAGTGAAGATTTGTTTTAGTGTTTATAAGCTTGTTGTTTTCAAATAACCTCAACTAAAACAAGCTAATAAGATAGTTTCAGTTATTATTATGATGAGTATGAACTGCAGCCATATATGCATCGGTATGTCTGAGATCATCTGCAATATTTCGGTCCTGCTTTTATGTGGTTACAGAACTAATAAGGTGGTAATTAGCCTAGGCTTTTTCGTAATGTAATTAAAGCGAATTGACAATCAATTTTTTGATAATTAAAACCTGGCAAACAATATGGCTCTAAATGGCTAAGATCTATAAATGGGTAATCATGGTGGTGTCCAGTAAGCGACCAACTATGGCAGCGATCCAACGTGTCCTTGTATTGAATCAAAGACGGAGCCGGATGCGGAGCCGTTTAGCCCATGTCAATTTTTTTTATTCGGCAAAACTTAAGCCCTTTTGACATTTTGCCTGACGTGGCTATATTAAAAAAAATCCGCCTCCCAAGACAGCTCATTATGGAGCTGCTGGACCTTCTCAGATCTGTGCTGGCCAGGCTAACGCGGCGGAATTCTGCTTTAAGCCCTGAAGCCCAGCGCTACTTTTTTTTTTTTCTTTTTCTTTTTTGCTACAGAGAGATTCATCGAGGTCGTGGGAGAGGGGATTGCATCCTGGTGGATGGCACACTCAGCCCTATCGCCAATCCATCAGTGATTGATCAGACGTAGGCTACTCATCGCGAAAGGGAGACGCGGCCATAAATGTGCAGGTTATAGTGGACCATAAGGGTGTGATATCTGACCTGTTGGTTAGCAAAACTTCAAGTTCCTCTGACGAGAGGCTTGGTGCCCTTTTTTACGTTGCTTTCCCAGCATATTTTGTATCTAACTGTCTCTCTCTCTCTCTCTCTCTGTTCATTGTAGATAGGTTGCTTTTTATTAAAAACATAAACCAATTGCAATCAATACCGCATTAAACAGAAGTAACTGCAGCTGCTTGCTAATCAATTCTGATTGTAAAGTACCTTACCATTAATATAAAAGTGTATTATATAATTTTCATAAGTCGTTAAACCCATGTCAAAAAAGCGGCACAATGGGATAAGGAGGGTGGATGATTAGCGAGGGATACCCGGTTCGTCTAACCGTCACAACATATCATGTGAACATATTACTGACCATTTGATAATTTAATTTATAGTCTATATTCTACTGATAACTTAAACTATGTTAAAATAAATGTTACTGTAATAATTTGAGGAATGTTTCATTTGCATAGAACGTTTTGTCTTTCTTAACGCTGTAATGCACCTTCATGTGAAGTGGAAAATCGATTCATGAGCAATCGATGCCAACTAATTCAGCACCCTGACTTTGGACAGCGCTCTTGTAACGTCGGATGTAAGAGGCAGCGTGCTAAGAAGCTTCCTAAGGGACACTTCGGGGAACACACTAGAAACATCAACAACTTTGGTAAGATATATCTTTCGATGTCTTCTTAGCGCGCTAAGAGTGAACGTTATCGGGGAACCGGGCCCTGATCAACAGCAGACTTTGGATCTACTGAATGTGAATTTTTCAAGTATATTTATTGCAGTTATTTTTCAGCAAACCATGACTGGTGAAAAGTGTTTATTAATTTACTTCATAGCACTGTTAAGTCGTGGGGGAAGTTGTGGCCTAATGTTTAGAGAGTTTGACTCATAACCCTAATGTTGTGGGTTCGTGTCTCGGGCCAGCAATACCACAACTGAGGCAGCAAGGCACCGAACCCCCAACTGCTCCCTGGAAAGTGGGTTCGCTTTGGATGGGTTAAATAGGAAACACTAAGTTTTGGTGTCTCTTTACAATAAGGTATCATTAGTCAACATTAGTAAATGTTGAAATTAACATTAAATAACAATAAGCAATACATCTGTTACAATATTATGCACCAATCTTTGATACTGTTAAAAAAAACAACAACTGTACTTTTTTTAGTTCATGTTGTCTCTGATCCATTACAAAAATGTCAACAGGCACAACTTTTGTTCGTAATGTATTAGTAAATGTTGAAATAAACTAGGTTAATATATTAACTACAGTTAACTATGGTTAATATTAAGTATTTACCATGTTAGGTCATGTTAGGTAGATAGATAATGTTAACAAATGAAACCTTATTGTAAATTTTAAAAATTGTTACCTGAGTGTTTATTGTTTATACTTGTTAAATTTAAGTATCCCAGTATAAATAAAAGCAAAGGTTATGTTTTATACATATTTTCTATGTAACTTTTGGTTTATTCATTTATTTTATTTATTTACTTAGCTGTAATCGGGCCAGATTTGGGTGCCAAGTCCACGGTTTTCCCATGGAATTGGGTTACTTTAACTATTGCCATGGGTTACTTTTCATGTACTCTGGTTAAAGCGACCCCAATATCCTGATATTTAGCCCCTAGAATGTGAATTTTACTGGTGGATCCCCACGGAATCCCCCTCACAACGCAATTGGGCGGGTTTTGTTTGGCGAAAACCAGGCAACCCTGGTCACAGCACGCAGTGCTTTTCATTAAATAGTACAAAGCACAAAAGGCAAGAGAAATTGATGAGTAGTTTATTATAACTGTGCAACAGTTATTGAGCCTCTTTTAACAGTTTTACATTTATGTTACTGTGCACATAATACAACAACATTAAACTCCGGGAAGAAGATAAAGTCCTTTTTGCAAATTCATAGACAATTATTTACAAATCAAGTATAATAATGGGAACAAAGAATGATCTTGGAGAGAGCGTTACCTGACTGTCGTAACCGAACGTGACCAGGGTTTAAAGAAAACGTGTGCATGCTAGAAATAGAACCGACGCCTATTTTTCACGCGACACGCACGCGTGTTGGAAGCGTTTCCAGGCAAAATATAATAGGAAAATATGTTTATATGTAATTTTGTACACAAATACATATTAATTCATGACATTTTGATGTTTGAAAGTCTATAGGTTGACATAAATTCAGATACAAATGTAATTTAAAAAATAAATAAATAATTATCGATTTTCAAATATTGCACCTGTCAAACATAGTCTATTTTGCCGTCAATACTGTTGACGGTGTCCTTTATCAGTAGGCTTTATATTTATGTTCAACATGAAGTATAGATATTGTTGTCATGAAGACAAGAGCCTGGTCTGTCAGCTGTCTCCCTCTGTGTCACCTACAGCAGCAGCAGCTCGTCACGCCGCATGGTTCTGGTGTGTAAAAGACACAGAAAACACGAGGCAGCCGCCACGCTTCTGGCACGCAGCAGAGACGCCACGCAGCCAGTGTGTCACCGGCCTTAGTATTTTGACAATCACGTCTTTTCGAACGGAGAGATATATGAATTATCAGACCCCTATCAAATCAATATTCCATCTAGCTAGAGGTAATATATGTTAAAAAAAACACGGTTGCCTTTCGTTAATAATTATAATTAGGCTACGTTTATACTATGATATCGAACAAGATAGTGAACTGCATTTGAAGCTACTTTATCCAGCTAGATATAGAACACATGTAGATTTACATTATACTCGACATGAGAGCTAGTCCGTCTGTGTTTTACACAAGACATCATCGTTTCACAAAATATACGGATAACGTTAGATATAACGTTAGTTAGCTGAATGGATGCATACCTGTTTATTAGAATGCAAGCATCTCTCTGTAGTTTCAGCTTGTCACGAAGCTCTCTCTATCTTGGAAATGCAACTCCAATATTTACCCGTGTCTCGTTTCTTCTTCGTCCCAAAACCTTCTCAGGTCATTTATTTCACCCGTACGTTTGCGCTTCACAGAACGTGCAGGCAAAGCATAATCATGATCCATAACTAAGTTATTAATTGAGGTATAAATTCGAATATAAACAATATAAATATAAAATATAATAGTCTCGATCAAGGCTAGCTACTACTTTTTCTTCTTCATCTCGTCTTTCCTTCTGTTCACCTTTGTATTTGGCGGTTCCGCAGGAAAGTTAGATAAACTAGAGGGGTCAAAGTTTATATGACGCCATAGACGGGCGACAAAACGGAAATAAAGAAACGTGCCGGGTCTTCTAATTAAACTATAATTTTCTCCGGATTTTAAAGTTCGTGGAAACTGTCGGGATAATGTAAGTACACAACAAAAAAATATATATAAACATAGATATAGTGATATCTGCTATTTTTAAAGCAGAAAAATTACATATTGGCCTTTAATGTAAGGACTTAAATAATCAAACACATTAAGCTATTGTATGGCTTCAGAAGTAACACAGAATAATACACACAATCTCGGATTTGGATCTGCCCTTTCTGACCGATACCCAATCCGATAAAAAAAAAAAAACAGTATCGGAGCCGATACAAATATCAATTTGGAGCATCCCTACTAAATTGGAACAAAAAAATTTAACTAAAGATATACTGAAGTATGTTTGGTTGTGCTAAAGTGGAACTATAGGAAGTATACCAAAGGTACACTTTAAATACATTGCATTTAAACCCAATATTATTCAAAGATCATACAATCCTCATCAATAGTGACATTAAAACACATTTTAGGCTTAATATTGAGAAATGTGCATTGTGAACAAGTAGTAATCCAAATAAAGTTACACAATTTTTATATCAGTAAGCAATATGTCAGTAGATATATAAATGGATTAGAACTATTCTTAGGATGAAATAAAAGCATTTTAAATGTATTACTTTTTTTACTAGGTAAAGTGAAAACAACTAGACAGAATAGTGGTTCTCTACTATTAAAGCTATTAAAATAATAATAATAATAAAACAGCTGCCTTTATATTTTAGGAAGGGGTACCTCACAAGGGGAATATAGTATTTAAGGCTCTTTGACAAAAAGATTAGATTAAAGGACAAAAACTGTTGTATAAATATATATTATGTATAATGATATACAGACATTAGAAACTGTGGACCCACTTTATATTAAGTGGCCTTAACTACTATGTACTTACATTTTAATTAATAATTTAGTACAATGTACTTATTGTGTACATACATGTTTTTACATTGTACTTATATTTAAAAAAAAAAAAAACTACATGTAATTACATCTGTATTTAATTTCTGTAATTACATTTATAATTACACTGTTGTCCCATACTTTACACCTTAACCCACCCTTAAACTTACCCATACCTCCAACCCTCTCCCTAACCTTACCCCTATCCCACCTCAATAGCAGCAAAAGTGTTTTACAATACAATATGAACACAATAAGTACATTGTACTTATTTTTTATGTAAGTACATAGTAGTTAAGTCCACCTAATATAAAGTGGGACCGAAACTGTTATATAAATGAATAATTATATAATGTACATATACATTCAGTATAATAATAGTAACACAGCAGTATTATATGGAAACTATAGGATAACAAAACAAAAACCTTTGTGAGAAAATGAAGTCAGAAGAAGAAAAAAACACTGAAATTGTGGAATGAAAAGTCTAAATTACATTTTATTTTCTGTAGTTTGTTCTGTTGTGTGATTTATTGTTTTGTTGTGTGAGATGTAAACTCAGAAATGTGGGGAAAAATCCAGAAAAAAAAGATTTTCCATTTCCTCATTTTTGTTTGACAAAATCATAATCAGCACATCACATAATCAGCACATTTCTTACCTCTCCCTCTGTGGTGAGGGCTATGGTGTGATGAGAGCCGCAGGCCACCTCTGTCACCCTCTTGCTGATGAGGTTGGTGGAAACCAAGGCAGGAGTCAGGCCGTGGTTGGTGGTGCCATTACCCAGCTGACTGTAGCCGTTGTGACCCCAGGCATAAACTTCTCCATCTACAGACACAGAAGACACGATACAGATCTGAGGACAAAACTTTGGCTCAGACAAACTGGAAAAGCAAATCTACAATCTACTATACAAGGCCTAAATGAACAGTGCCAAACAAAAATCTAATTGGCTTTGGTGAGAATAAAACTGAACTTGAACAGCTGACATATGTGATTTAATCAAAGACACAGGCCCTCAGATGTTGAACAACTGAACACATCTGCTGTAACTCAGCTTTTACCTCAGTGGAAACTGATTCATTTCATGTTTATCAGGTATGAAAATGTTTTGCTTTCCAAAACTCGTGTTGCAACACATAAAATATTTCTCATATTACAAACTATAAACTCTGATGGTTTGATCATTTGTTTTGTTTTTGCCATTTGTCATCAGATTTCATAGATGTTCAATTAATCCTCATAGTTGTTTTTAAAAGGCCTCCTGAAGGTTTTACCACAAAACGAAACCATTTAAAGAAGAGGCTGGTGGAAAAAAATCTTATCTTGATCTCATAACACACAATCTGAATCCAAAATTGGAGTTGCAATCTTCCTAATTTTAAAATGTGATATGTAGAATATGCAGAGTGGAACAAGCCAGTGGACCTATATGAAAAATGTAAAACTCTATACTGCATTAAAGAATCGGTTAAAACACTAGATAGTCTTCACTGTGTGAATTAAATATAAACAGATTTTTAAATCCACTAAATGTTATTCTGTTAGGAGTAGTGAATGGTTATCGCTTTGTCTTTTGTTGTTTGATTTAAGACCAATTGTATGGATCTAATACATGAATCCGCTTATAAAGAGGGACAAAAGTGTAAAGGAAAAGAGCGGCACTGATTATGGCATTTTCATTATCATTGATTTCAGTCAATCAAAACATAAATTTGATTAATAGCACAGCCTAGCTGGCTCACATTGATGTAAACACTCATGAAAAAAACATATATATTATATAAACATGTGATACAATTTGACCAGTCAACACAGCCATCTAGCATACAGTCAATGTTCATTATGCGGACATAAAAGATTCACTTAAAGTACTGTAGATTGTGGATGTCTTCAAGATCGAGCATTGCTAAAGGCATTATATTAAACAGATGACAACTCTTGGTACACTGACCTCAGACCCCACACTTACACAGGCCTTATATGAAGCATAGTCAGCCAAATCATGTCTGAAGGTGGAATACATCTCCCATGAAATTCTCTGATGTAATACCCATAAACACTAGACTGAAGATTAAACGTCAGTGTGATGATGTGCTACCACAACCTTTAACACAATCCCTGATGTAAAAATAATAATAATAATAATAATTCTATATATATACACACACACACACATAATTATGTCATAAATTATAATTATAAAGTTTTGACAATTTACATATGTTATTGTTGCATAAAGCTATGAATTAATATGCGTTTTTTGTATAAAAAAAAAAAAAAAAAATATATATATATATATATTTAATGTGCTTTCATTTACAATAGCATGAACCACGAGTAGTCGAGTAACTGAGTATTTTTTAAATAAAAATCAACTAGTAGTCTTGCAACCCCCGATCATTATTTAATTTTGTGCAAACTTCTTATAGCCAAAATTGTAAATTCTACTTCTTTTTACAAGTATGGTATAACCATCACTTCTACCACAAAAGACTGCTTTGTAAGTTATCTTCCTGATGTATCCGAATTCCTTAACATATCCAAAACCTCAGAACAACTTGATGATGTTACAAAAACTATAGACTCTCTCTTTTCTAGCACTTTAAATACAGTTGCTCATTTATGCTTAAGAAAGGTTAAGGAAAACAGTCTGACACCATTGTATAATGAGCATACTCGCACCCTAAAGAGAGCAGCCCGGAAAATGGAGCGCAGTTGGAGGAAAACAAAAACGTCTCGGTTACGTCTGTAACCTCGGTTCCCCGAGAAGGGAACGAGACGATGCGTCGATAACGCTTTGGGAACGCATTCTGCGTGAGTGCATCTGAAGCATCCATGTCAACTAGTCCAATGGCGAGAGTGAGCGTCAGGAGTGACGTCACGACCAGGAATTGATAAAAACCCCAACCGGAGCAACCGGTGTTAGCTTCGACAGTGCCGAAGCAAGTCGATCACAGGAACGAAGGAAGTATGGCAGGGAGACGCATCGTCTCGATGCGTCGATAACGCTTTGGGAACGAGAATACCCAAACCGCCATATAACAAGTGCCAGAGTGTCAGCCAGAAAAAACCAACGGCTCAAGAATTAAAAACCTGAGACCCGGGAGTAGCGTCCAGGTCTAGGCTATAAAACCTGATGAATGTGAGTGGCGAGGACCAGCCTGCCGCATCGCAAACATCCTGAAGAGAGGCCCCAGATAATAAGGCTCTAGAGGCCGCCATACTCCTATTAGAATGAGCTCTGACCCCCAAAGGGCACGGTAGGTCAGAAGACTCATAGGCAAGAAGGATAGCCCCAACTATCCACTTACTAAGTGTCTGTTTAGTGGCAGGAAGACCTATCTTAGGTGACCTGAAACAAACAAACAGCTGATCGGATTTCCGAAAAGAAGAAGTCCGATGAACAATGCTCGCACCGGGCACAAGAGGTTAGACTTTTCCTGGTCCGATGATGCAAACGGGGGAGGACAGAAAGCCTGCAGAACAATAGGTCTCGGAACAATGGTCGGTACCTTAGGGACGTATCCCTGCTTAGGGTAGAGAAATGCTTTGACCATCCCAGGTGCAAATTCAAGGCAAGTGGGAGAAACCGAGAGAGCCTGAAGGTCTCCGACTCTTTTTAGGGACGAAATAGCAAGGAGAAAGGTAGTCTTAAACGAAAGAAACTTCTCAGAGACAGAATCTAGGGGTTCAAAAGGAGCCCTAGAAAGGCCTTCTAAAACTATAGCCAGGTCCCAGGCCGGCACTCTAGTACGAGTTGCAGGTCTCAGCCTCAAGGTGCCACGAAGGAAACGAGAGATAAGAGGGTCACGACCCAGAGATGCACCACCCACTAAACTTTTAAGGTGGATGGACACAGACCAGAAGTGAAGCGGTCCTGTAAAAACTCAAGAACTGAGCCAACAGAGCAGTGGATGGGGTCACACTGATGTTGGTAACACCAAGAAGAAAAAACATTCCATTTGAGTCTATAAAGTTTCCTCGTAGCTGGAGCTCTGGAGCTAAGAATGGTCTCCACAACCTCAGTTGAGAGACCACTCTCTATGAGTTGCGCCCCCTCAGAGGCCACACCCAAAGCTTCCAAATCTCTGGCCGGGGGTGAAATATAGTGCCCCCGGCCTGAGATAGAAGGTCTTTCCTGATCGGGATCTCCAAGGGAGGACCGTCGAGGAGATGAATCAGGTCCGCAAACGTAGCCTTGGCCACGTCTGTACCATAGCGTCCAACCCCAGGGGGGCTGGATGAGTAAGGGAGAACCATAGTGGACAGTGCGTCGTGTACTGAGACGCAAACAGATCCACTTCTGCTTGGCCATAAGATTCCCATATGAGCTCCACCACCTCGGGGTGAAGCCTCCATTCCCCTGACCTCAGCACCTGCCTCGACAGGGTGTCTGCTCCAATATTCGGAGTCCCTGGTATATACATTGCCCTCAGAGAGCGTAATTTCCCCAGGGACCACAGGAGGATCTGGTACGCTAATTTGCAGAGTGGGCGCGAGCGCAGACCCCCCTGACGGTTGATGTAAGAGACCACCGATGTACTGTCTGTGCGGACCAGCACATGATGGTCCCTCAGGTCTGGCAGGAAGTGCCTCAAAGCTTTGAAGACCGCCATCATCTCCAGGCAGTTGATGTGCCAAGAGTGATGATGGCTCTCCCACAGACCCTGAGCTGAGCGGCCTTCCATTACCGCTCCCCAGCCGGTAAGGGAAGCATCTTTTGAGATGGCAACCCGATGACAAAGAGCTCCCAATACCGGACCCTGGGACAGGAACCAGTGTTCTCTCCATATGACCAAGGCGCGGAGACACCGCCGCGTGATCTTGATCGTACGAAGTGGGTTTCCCCTCGGGGAGAACCCTCTGGTCCTGAGCCACCACTGTAAAGGTCTCATGCCCAGCAGGCCAAAGGGGATCACATTGGACGCTGCTGCCATGAGACCCAACAATCTCTCGAACTGTTTTACAGTGCGTGACTGGCCTATCTTTAGCTCTGATGTGGCTGTGAGGATGTTGGCTACACGAGCGGGCGAAAGAGCGGCTCGCATCGTGACCGAATCCCATACCACCCCAAGAAAAGTGGTCCTCTGTAATGGAGATAGCACACTCTTCTTGGTATTGAGCCTCAAACCCAACTTCTGCATATGAGTGAGGACGACATCTCGATGCCGAACCGCCAACTGTTCTGATTCCGCTAAAATCAACCAGTCGTCCAAGTAATTCAGAATACGTATGCCCTGCAGCCTGAGCGGGGCCAGAGCTGCATCTACGCATTTCGTGAATGTGCGGGGTGAGAGAGCTAGACCGAAGGGAAGTACCCGATACTGGTATTCTTTGCCCCCGAAAGAAAACCTTAGGAACTTCCTGTGCTGAGGGAGGATGGAGATATGGAAGTACGCATTTTTTTAGGTCTATCGTGACGAAACAGTCCTCGGATCTGATTTGAGTCACGATCTGTTTGAGTGTCAGCATCTTGAATTTTAATTTCTGAACTGTACGATTCAACAGACGAAGATCTAAAATGGGACGCAGCTCTCCATCCTTTTTTGGAACAATGAAATAACGGCTGTAAAAACCCAATGCCCTGTCGGGAGGATACACCTGCTCTATAGCATTTTTCGCTAAAAGAGATTTCACTTCTTGCTCCATGACCAGAGCCTGCTCGGGATGCACTACTGTGAGCAACACCCCATTGTATCGAGGGGGACGAGAACCGAACTGGATTCTGTAACCCTTCTCTACTATCTGCAGGACCCATTGAGATATATTCGGCAGACTTTTCCATTCTGTCAGACATTCTACTAAGGGAACCAGCCTCTCGAGGCTGGCCTCTGGTGTAATTTGAACAGCTAGTGCGGGGACCTGAAGCCGAAACGCAGGAACCACCGGAGCTAACTGCTCTTGAACCCCCCTCAGAGGGAGCGAGCCCGACGCAGCGTCTGAGAGACACAGCGCCAGAGACCCGCTGGAGACCGCTGCACCCGAGGCACCAAGGGTGGCGGGGTTGGCAGGATGGCCCCGTGAGAGGACCGAGACCGGACGGGCACCGTATACTGAGGTGTACACTGCACCGTCTCGGTTGGGGCTGCCCTCACAGGTCTGACCCATTTGGCGTCAGGACCTTTTCTTCTGAGCCGAAGCTTTCTTAGCGAGAAGAACGGTCCTCAGATCCGGCTTCTGCTTAGATTGCTTTGGCTGTGAGTGCTGGCTCGGTCCCCGTGATTTTTGAGGAGGAGCGCGAGACGCAACACCCTCTTTTTGAAAAACACGATATGAGGAGCATGAAGGCTGGGGCTGCCTTGCACGCCCAGCAGCATCAGGATTAGATCGGCGAGTGAGAAAACTTTTAAAAGCTTCAGATTGCTTTTTATTTTCTTGAAATCTTTCAACCACTTCATTCACAGCATCACCAAACAGAACTTCATGAGAAATGGGAGTGTCTAAAAGAAAAGATCTATCTTTATCTTTAATATCTGAAAGATTAAGCCAAAGGTGTCTTTCTGTAGAAACCAAAGCAGCCATAGATCTACCAATAGCACATGCTGTTTCTTTAGTCGCCCTGAGAGATAAATCCGTAGCCCGACGAAGTTCGCGAATTTCGTCACGGCTGACTCCCTCACTGTTATCTAACTCCCCCAGCAGCTCAGCCTGATAAGCCTGAAGCAAAGCCATCGAGTGAAGGCAAGCTCCAGCCTGACCTGCTGCTGTGTAAGCTTTACCCACTAAATTAGATGTGATCTTTAGAGGCTTCGTGGGCAAAGTCGGGTTCTTAATAGATGACGCTGAACCAGGGGAAAGATAGCTCGCGAGCGTCTGTTCCGCCCGGGGCATCGCTTCATAACCATTTTCTTTCAGCCCTCTTATATCAGAATAAATGCGCACTTGAGGGCTGAAAAGACGTGATGAATATGGCTTATTCCACGATCTAGACAGCACACTGTGAAGATCAGGGGAAAAAGGGAGACCCCGTGATGTAGGAGATGTTTTAGAAGACAGAAAACGCTCGTCTAATTTGCTTTTAGGACTAACGCTCTGTTTATCAGATGGCCAAGATATATGTAACTTATCTACAGCTCGTGTTAATACATCAACCAACTCCTCATATGCTGGGGAAAGAGATGGCGAATCCTCTTCCCCCCTGATTGTGTCACCTTCACTGCCCGTTACATCTAACTCCTCGGAGCTAGAGCAACGAAGCAATGAGCTCTCCCCCCGGGCGGAAGAAGCCGCAGGGCGGGCTTCCGACACCGGAGTTTGAGCTATGGATCTCCCAGGTAAGGGAGGAGAAAGAGCCCTCGGACCCATCTCCAACCCCGCTGAGAGATCCATTTGCGAACCCCAGTAATGCATTCTCCGTTCTGCCTCGGCAGAAGCGGGTCCTGCACCCTGAGGAGCACGAGGCTCGCCGCTCTTCTCATCAAAGAGTGACAAGCGGGAGCGGAGCATGCGAAGCGAAAGCTTCTCACAATGCGGGCAATCAGTCTCCTCGAAGGCTGATAACGCATGCTCCACTCCCAAACAAACTACACAAAGCTCGTGTGTATCCCCACCCGTTAAATAACGCGGGCAGGGAGAAACACACTGTTTGAATAGTTGTTTCGCCATGATATAAAACTTTGAACAAGACAACAGTAAATATGACAGACAGGTTTGACACAGATCGCTTGCTGAGGCACAGAAAGCTAACACCGGTTGCTCCGGTTGGGGTTTTTATCAATTCTTGGTCGTGACGTCACTCCTGACGTTCATTCTCGCCATTGGACTAGTTAACATGGATGCTTCAGACGCACTCACGCAGAATGCGTTCCCAAAGCGTTATCGACGCATCGTCTCTCCCTCGATGGGGAACTAGAGGTATTTCATATTGCTTGGTGGGAAAGTAACCTATCCTACAGAAAAGCATTAAAAACTGCTAGATCCGATTACTTTTCTTCTCTTTTAGAAGAAAACAAACATAACCCCAGGTATTTATTCAATACAGTGGCTAAATTAAAGAAAAATAAAGCATCATCAAGTGTTGACATTTCCCAACATCACAGCAGAAATGACTTTATGAACTACTTTACTTCTAAAATCAATACCATTAGAGATAAAGTTGTAACCATTCAGCCGTCAGCTACAGTATCGCATTAGACAGTGCACTATAGATCCCCTGAGAAACAGTTCCACTCATTCCCTACTATAGATGAGGAAAAATTGTATAAACTTGTTAATCATCTAAACCTACAACTTGTTATACCCTATTCCATCTAAGCTCCTAAAAGAGGTGCTTCCAGAAGTCATAGATCCTCTTTTCATTATTATTAATTCCTCATTGTCATTAGGATATGTCCCCAAAACCTTCAAAATGGCTGTTATTAAGCCTTTCATCAAAAAACCACAACTTGACCCAAAATAACTAGTTAATTATAGACCAATCACAAATCTACATTTTCTGTCCAAGATAATAGAAAAGGTAGTATCCTCACGATTATTTTCCTTCTTAGAGAAAAAATGGTATCTGTGAGGATTTCCAGTCAGGATTTAGACCATATCATAGTACTGAGACTGCTCTCCTTAGAGTTACAAATGACCTGCTCTTATCATCTGATCGTGGCTGTATCTCTCTATTAGTTTTATTGGATCTTAGTGCTGCGTTCGACACTATTGACCACAACATTCTTTTGCATAGACTTGAACACTTTGTTGGCATTAATGGAAGTGCATTAGTATGGTTTAAATCGCCATCAGTTCGTAGCAGTGAATTAAGAGTTATCATATCGATCACAAGTGCAGTATGGAGTAACTCAAGGCTTTACATGTTACCCTTGGGAGATATCATTAGGAAACATGGTGTTAGCTTTCACTGTTATGCTGATGATATTCAGCTCTATATTTCTTTGCGGCCCGGTGAAACACACCAATTTGAAAAACTAATGGAATGCATAGTCTATATAAAAAACTGGATGACGAGTAATTTCTTACTGCTAAATTCTGAAAAAACAGAGGTGTTAATTAGAGGACCTAAAAACTCTGCATGTAATAACCTAGAACACTGTCTAAGACTTGATGGCTGCTCTGTCAATTCTTCGTCATCAGTTAGGAACCTAGATGTGCTATTTGATAGCAATCTTTCCTTAGAAAGCCACGTTTCTAGCATTTGTAAAACTGAATTTTTCCATCTCAAAAATATATCTTAATTACAGCCTATGCTCTCAATGTTAAATGCAGAAATGTTAATCCATGCATTTATGACCTCAAGGTTAGATTATTGTAATGCTTTATTGGGTGGTTGTTCTGAATGCTTAGTAAACAAACTACAGCTAGTCCAAAATGCAGCAGCAAGAGTTCTTACTAGAACCAGGAAGTATGGCCATATTAGCCCGGTCCTGTCAACACTGCACTGGCTCCCTATCAAACATCGTATAGATTAAAATATTGCTTACTACTTATAAAGCCCTGAATGGTTTAGCACCTCAGTATCTGAATGAGCTCTTGTTACATTATAATCCTCCACGTCCGCTGCATTCTCAAAACTCAGGCAATTTGATAACACCTAGAATATCAAAATCAACTGCGGGTGGCAGATCCTTTTCCTATTTGGTGCCTAAACTCTGGAATAACCTACCTAACATTGTCTAGATTAAAAGACCCATCTCTTTAACCTGGCTTACACATAACACACTTATATGCTTCTAATATCAAAATCCGTTAAAGGATTTTTAGGCTGCATTAATTAGGTAAACCGGCAACCGGGAACAATTCCCATAACACCCGATGTACTTGCCACTTACATCATTAGAAGAATGGCATCTACGCTAATATTAGTCTGTTTCTCTCTTATTCCGAGGGCACCATAGCCACCAGATCCAGTCTGTATCCAGATCAGAGGGTCACTGCAGTCACCCGGATCCAGTACGTATTCAGACCAGATGGTGGATCAGCACCTAGAAAGGACCTCTACAGCCCTAAAAAGACAGCGGAGACCAGGACAACTGGAGCCCCAGATACAGATCCTCTGTAAAGACCTTGTCTCAGATGACCACCAGGACAAGAACACAGGAAACAGATGATTATTCTGCACAGTCTGACTTTGCTGCAGCTTGGAATTGAACTGCTGGTTTCATCTGGTCAGAGGAGAACTGGCCCCCCAACTGAGCCTGGTTTCTCCCAAGGTTTTTCTCTTCATTCTGTCACCGATGGAGTTTTGGTTACTTGCCGCTGTCACCTCTAGCTTGCTTAGTTGGGGTCACTTAATTTACAGCGATATCGTTGACTTGATTGCAAATAAATGCACAGACACTATTTAAACTGAACAGAGATGACATCACTGAATTCAATGATGAACTACCTTTAACTGTCATTTTGCATTATTGACACTGTTTTCCTAATGAATGTTGTTCAGTTGCTTTGACGCAATGTATTTTGTTTAAAGCGCTATATAAATAAAGTTGACTTGATTTGACTTGAGTATTTCATTATTGTAAAGGGTAAGTTTAAGGCTATCTAGGTGTAGGCGTAAATAAAACACAATCTAATAGGAAGAAAATTAAATTAGAAACATCTAAACTTTTCAGAACGCAAGCATAGAGCGCACGCTACAGAGTGCTTTGGAAAAAAGGAGAAAACGGCGCGCCTAGAATTTTCCACACATTTTCAGTCCCGACATGCAAATGTGGTTTTAATTTTGCTGGACTTGGTCAAGACCAACAGGACCTTTTGGCGCGTCCAATGACCAATTCCGAGACAAGTCCGAGTGCAAACACCAACGAGACGATAGAAAAATGTCTTGAGTCCAAGACAGCGTGCTGTTAACAGTCCCACCACGTCTACTCCGTGTGTTTCTCGGCACAGGCCCGGTGCACCCAGGACGCGATGATAAAAGTACTTGCGCTGTACAATCTATTAAGACTGTGTCTGTTCCCCGAATAGTGAGGTCAAAATATAAATTTAATGTAGGATCTAGAAAAAATCTTATCGTGATTAAACCAGAAACATGTAAATGAACAAAAACAATCTTTAAAGTTTGGGCTCATAAATATTAGATCACTCACACCCAAAGCAGTTATTGTAAATGAAATGATCACAGATAATAGTTTTGATGTACTCTGCTTGACTGAAGCCTGGCTAAAACCAAATGATTATTTATGTCTAAATGAGTCGACTCCACCAAACTACTGTTATAAGCATGAGCCCCTCAGACTGGTCGTGGCAGAGGTGTTGCAACAATATATAGTGATATTCTCAATGTTACCCAGAAAACGGGATACAAGTTTAACTCATTCGAAATACTTCTGATTAATTTTACACTGTCAGACATGCAAAAGAAATCTAATGTATCTCTTGCTCTGGCTACTGTGTATAGACCACCAGGGCCGTATACAAAATTCCTAAAAGAATTTGCAGATTTCCTCTCAGACCTTCTGGTTACAGTTGATAAGGCGCTAATCATGGGAGATTTTAATATACACGTTGATAATACAAATGATGCATTAGGACTTGCGTTTACTGACCTAATAAACTCTTTTGGAGTCAAGCAAAATGTCACCAGGTCCACTCATCGTTTTAATCATACACTAGATTTAATTATATCGCATGGAATCGATCTTACTGCTATAGATATGGTACCTCAATGTGATGATATTAGAGACCATTTCCTTGTATTGTGCAAGCTGCAAATCACTGATATTTACTATATGTCTCAGCGTTACCGTCTGGGCAGAACTATTGTTCCAGTCACCAAAGACAGATTCGCAAATAACCTGCCTGATCTATCTCAACAGCTATTTGTACCCAAAAATACACATGAATTAGACGAAATGACTGACAACATGGGCACTATTTTCTCTAATACATTAGAAGCTGTTGCCCCAATCAAATTGAAAAAGGTTAGAGAAAAACGTACTGTGCCATGGTATAACAGTAATACTCACTCTCTCAAGAAAGTAACTCGTAGTCTTGAACGCAAATGGAGAAAAACTAACTTGGAAGTTTTTAGAATTGCATGGAAACACAGTATGTCCAGCTATAGACAGACTCTAAAAACTGCTAGGGCAGAGCATATCCACAAACTCATAGAAAATAACCAAAACAATCCAAGGTTTTTATTTAGCACAGTGGCTAAATTAACAAATTACCAGACACCACCTGATTCAAATATTCCACCAACGTTAAATATTAATGACTTTCTGAATTTCTTCACTGATAAAATATATAACATTAGAAATACAATAGCGAATGTAGATTCAACAGTGTCTAACACTTCAGTTTCATCCATCGCACCCAAAGATAAACTGCAGTGCTTTACAAATATAGGACAGGAAGAGCTAAATAAACTTATCACTGTATCTAAACCAACAACATGTTTATTAGATCCTGTACCCACTAAATTACTGAAAGAGTTGTTACCTGTAGCCGAAGAACCACTTCTCAATATTATTATCTCGTCGTTATTGTCACGGAGACGAACCCTCCTGAATACTGACACACACGCATCCACCCATTCATTTACACTGACTACACTACATTTCCCACAAGCCCCGTCCTTGGACTCTGATCACCGTCACAGGTGCAAACCATCAGGACTAGTGAATATAAGCTGGACGATCACATCAGTTCAAACGCGAAGTCTGGATTTGCTGTGTCTGTCATTTCTGAGCGTTATTACCCGGTTTTGTTTTCCTGTTGCTGATCCTGTCTGATATCCTTCACGTACCTTTGCTGCCTACCTACCGACCCTTGCTTGTTTACTGGATATTGATTTCTGCTCTCCCTACGTTGTGGATATTTCTGTTACCGATCATTGCCTGTACGACTACGAGTTTCTGAATAAAGCCTGCAAATGGATCCCATGTCGAGTTCTGGGTCATTACAGTTATCTTTAGGTCATGTCCCAATAAAACCATTCAAGCTGGCGGTTATTAATCCTCTTATTAAGAAACCAAAACTAGATCCTAGTGAACTGGCAAATTATAGGCCTATTTCAAATCTTCCATTTATGTCTAAAATTTTAGAAAAAGTTGCGTCTGCTCAACTGAGCACCTTCCTGCACAAAAATGATCTGTATGAAGAATTTCAAATGACCTGCTTCTTGCGTCAGATCAAGGCTGCATCTCATTTCTAGTTTTACTTGATCTTAGTGCTGTGTTCGACACCATCGATCATGACATACTCATAGATCGATTACAAAACTATACAGGTATTCAAGGGCAGGCTCTAAGATGGTTTAGATCCAACCTGTCCGATCGCTACCATTTTGTTTACTTAAATGGGGAGTCATCTCATTTATCATCAGTAAAATATGGAGTGCCACAAGGATCCGTCCTAGGTCCCCTTCTATTTTCAATATACATGTTGCCCCTTGGTAATATTATTAGATACTGAACTCTGAATTAGCTTCCACTGTTATGCTGATGATACTCAGCTATATATCTCAACGAGACCAGATGAAACCTCTAAATTATCTAAGCTAACAGAGTGTGTTAAAAATGTAAAAGATTGGATGACCAATAATTTTCTCCAATTAAATTCGGATAAGACAGAGATATTAATTATTGGACCAAAAAACACTACACAGAATCTTGTAGATTACAATTTGCAACTAGACGGATGTACTGTTACTTCTTCTACAGTCAAAAATCTGGGTGTTATATTAGACAGCAACTTTTGAAAATATATTTCCCATGTTACAAAAACTGCGTTCTTCCATCCTAGAACATTGCCAAGCTACAAAACATGTTGTCTGTTTTTATGATGCAGAAAAGCTAGTTCATGCATTCATGACCTCTAGACTGGACTATTGTAATGCACTTCTAGGTGGTTGTCCTGCTTCTTCAATAAACAAGCTACAGGTAGTCCAAAATGCAGCAGCTAGAGTCCTTACCAGGTTAAGAAAATATGATCATATTACCCCAGTTTTACAGTCTCTGCACTGGCTACCTATTATGTTCCGTATCAGTTACAAATTATCATTACTCACCTATAAAGCCCTAAATGGATTAGCTCCTGCATACCTAACTAGCCTTCTACCATGCTACAATCCATCATGCTCCCTAAGGTCACAAAACGCTGGACTTTTGGTAGTTCCTAGGACAGCAAAGTCCACTAAAGGAGGTAGAGCTTTTTCACATTTGGCTCCACACTCTGGAATAAGCCTTCCTGATAATGTTCGGGGTTCAGACACACTCTCTCTGTTTAAGTCTAGATTAAAAACGCATCTCTTTCGCCAAGCATTTGAATAATGTATCTTAAATTGTGAGTATAGTTGTATCTGATCAAATGTGCATTCTTATTCTTTAGCTTGGGTTAAACTAATTAATTTTACTTTGTTGTCTCTATTTGTTTCTATGTTTTGCCACGGGATTTACATCCCATGGTAACTAGGATTTACACAAGCTCCAGTCTGGATCCAGAACACCTGAGAAGAGATGATGCTGACCCTCAGAGGACCCCAGATGATGCTAACCCTGAATCAACAACAGAACTAACAAATATTGCTACAAGTGTGACTGCATCATATAATAATTATTAATTATTAATAATATTAATAATATTCATCATCTGGCTGACTACGACTTGTATAAATTTTTCTACAAATCCTGTCATACGTGCACAAACTGACAGTCACCACTTATAAGCTATTACAAAATATTGTAGAAACATAATTTTCTGTAAAGTTGCTTTGTAACGATTTGTATTGTAAAAAGCGCTATACAAATGAACTTGAATTGAATTGAATTGAACTTGAGAACTAAAGCCCTATTGACACTGCAGCTCACTATGTTTTTACAATTTGCTTATGATGATTTTAAATTCAGAACACACCCACTTCCGTAAGGTCTGTTTATATACATTTAGATCACAGAACCAGCCCTCTGCACAATCTAACTTTGCTGAAGCATGGATCAACCTGCTGGTTTCGTCTGCCCGGAGGAGAACTGGCCTCCCGACTGAGCCTGGTTTCTTCCAAGTTTTTTTCTCCATTCTGTCACCAATGGAGTTTTGGTTCCATGCCACAGTCACTTCTGGCTTGCTTAGTTGAGGACACTTCATTTCCAGCGATATTGTTGAAATGATTGCACAGATACTATTTAAACTGTACTGAGCTGGATGATGACATCACTAAATTCTATGATGAACTGCCTTTAACTGAAAATTGAGTGTTTACTTTTGTCCTTTTGCATTGATACACTATTTTCCTATTTTGATACTGTAAAGCTGCTTTGTATTGCTCTGCTTCTGTATTGTTAAAGGCACTATATAAATACGGTGATTTACAATCTTGATAAACTAGTATAAATATCATTAGAAATATATGGGGGCGGGGAATTGCCTGCTTGTATATTTTAACATCTGACCCCCCATATTAGGGCTGCACAATAATAAATAAGAATTATACACATTAATGATAAAAATAAGAATATTCATGAGTTTTCACCATAGAAAGATTTATGATTTGCCATCCTGCAACCAAAATTATTTGGTACAGGCAAATACCAAATCCTCACTATTGATTCATGTCAAAAAAATCTGTCCAACCTGCAGTGGCAATGACCACATGTGGCCCTGTGCCGTAGCTCAAAGACACAATTTTTTTCCCACACAAGATGTCTATCCGTCTCGGCTCAATGGTGCTTTGGGTGTCCCCGAGCCCCAGGCAGCCACTGCAGTTCGTCCCCAGTGCAAACACCTGTGGGTGACACACACAAACACATGAGTTAGGTTCAAATGGGCATTATGGCATAATTTTGCGTTTTTGTTCGCAAGCTCACTGTGCTACTACCGTGCTTCACAGACAATGTGCCAGCACTGAATTAAGTTTTCTTTAGCATCTTATTGTGCTTGATAGCATGTTCATATAATCTAATAGGCAAAGGGATACCAGCGGGAAAATGGATGCTATGTTTAATACATTAAATATTTTTAGCATGTAAAAAAAATATATATACATTTATCGCACAATTAACATGTTCATTTTGACAGCCCTACTTATAGTTTATTATGCCACTGACACTCACTCAATATTCAGAGAACAGTCAAGACCATGTGTGTACTGTATATTTACAGAACATATAGTTCCGGTTATTAAAATCTGAATGGATGAGAGAAAATGAGCCTCTGAAGGGTCAACTCTGACTGCTTCTTCTAACATAACAACAAATCCGTTTACACCGCATTCTTAAAGGCACTTTGTGCTATCAGTTTAGCATTTTCTTACAGTATGTACATGAGATACGTGAGATTATAGAGTCAATTTAATGAGAAAGTTTTTGTTGAAAAGATAAATGGTACATTAAGTGCAGTCCACATTTTATTGTGGTTAAAAACCATGAAAGGAAATCAGAGCTAAAAAAGGAAGTGGCCAGGCTCAGGACGTGTACCAAAGTACTTCTCAGGAAGCAAACAAGGCTTGTGTTAGTATTACGAGACTAAATATAGCTTTATTCTATCTGCTTATCACCAGCCCAAGATCACTCTGCCTTTGTCCCTGTCTCTTTTCTATCAGTATATATGTATGCAGAGCTGAACAAAACATTTTTTTCTACTGTAGCTTAGATTATTTTTTTACTTTCCCTGACCACATTTTTCTGCCTTTATTTGATCAAAATGAAGACAGCAAAATATGTTTAAATTTAAACCAAAATAGGTTTAAATTTAAACCAAAATAAATTTAAACCAAATTTACCTTCAATTTCTAACTTGATGGCAAACAACTACTAATAGTTGTTTGTAATTATGAACTTATTCTTACTGAAGCATGGGTGAGAGTGTAAGAGAGCAGGAACTCCGGCAAACCTAAAAAAATGATTTTCCAGCAACGATGCGTAATCATTTGTGGTTCATCTATCCACTAAAAGCTTTCAGCATGTCTGTACCTCATCATTGACGGTAACGTAGATAGCTTCATTCGCAGCGCTACCGAACACACAGGCTTGTCGGATGAGCCGCAGTTCCTCAGGGGGCAGGAGGGCAAACACCGGCCACTTTCCCACTTCCAGCATACTACTCTGTAATACAACGCATATAAATTAGGAAAGCATTAGCAAATCTTGAAAAATTGTTCAGATTTTTGGCTATATATATATATATATATATATATATATATATACAGATAGATAGTATTCCCTAAATTGCAATGAAGTACCATATAATTTTATACAGATAAAAGCTTCACCAAAAAGAACAATTTACTTCTATGTTCATAAACTTGTATCAACGTGGTACCATGCTATTCTTGGAAATAAGTAAGTTACTATGGTACCCCACATGTACTTTATTGTCAAGGAAATACCATGACATTTGAATATGAATTAAATATTTACATTTTGAACTGAAATTCTAAAGTAACATTGTTAAAACACTAAAAGTTTAGTTAAAACATGTAACGCATTGCTAGCTGTCAGACACTTTTTAGTTAAATTTACGTAAATAAAGGGAATCTTTACAAAATAAATATAATAATAATAATAATAACAATAATAATAATAATGTGGCCAAACAATAACCTTTAAAATAATAATAATAATAATAATAATAATAATGATGATGATGATGATAAACATGTAGTCAGGGTAATAATTTATAGATGAATGTTTAGTATGTAAATAAACGGGCTTGTTGTTAGTTACTCAGCTACTGTTAGTTAGCTAACAAGCTAACTATCCTATATATTCATAACTCCTCATGTGTTTATAGAAATAAAAACAGTCCACAAGTCTGCATAAGCCTCTAGCTAAGATATTCAATTACACAGTGTGCCGCCCAATAGCAGCCGTCATAACATATCTAAAGGTGTTTGAAGGAGTAAAGCTGCTAGCTGATGTTAGCCGGCTGCATAGATTTACGTCATGGAGAAGTGTCAATCCAAACTCTGTGCGATGTTTTACAAAATAAACTATCTGAATGTTTACCTTGTGTTAACTTAAACTCCCATGTCTTCATTCCTGGTTTCAGAGAATGGTGTAGATATGGTAAAGCGGACAGTTTTGCCTGACTACGATTGAGAAGAGCAGAGATGTTAATGTGTTCAGTCTTCTCAGCTGGCAGTGTGTCATAGATGGGTGGTGGATTTAACCAACACAGGATTTAAAGGGACAGTTCACCCAAAAATAAAAAATAAAATTTTATGTTTATCTGCTTACCCCCAGGGCATCCTCTTTGTAGGTGACTTTGTTACTTCAGTAGAACACAAATAATTTTTTTTAACTCAGACTGTTGCAGTCTGTCAGTCATTTAATGTAAGTGAATGGGAATCTAAAAGAGTCTAAAAAAACATACACAAACAAAACCAAATTAAACCCTTCAGCTTGTGACAATACATTAATGTGTACTGAAGAACATTAATGTGTACTGTTATACCGAAGAAACAAAGTAACCTACTGTACATCTTGGATGTCCGGGGGGGTAAGCAGATAAACATCAAATTTAAATTTTTGGGTGAGCTATTCCTTTAAGCCAAACTTCCCTTACAACCAAATTACAATGGCAAATACAGTAAAATCATATATTTACTACAAATATAGGCACTAGTGAAAAACCATAATAACTTGTGGTTAAATGCATAATAATGATATACACAGTAGCTATTTTTTAAAACAGTCATAAATAAGACAATTATAGGCATCACTAGTGACATAAAAAGTATTAAAAAGTGCAATGGTAAGCAAAAACTGTGCAGTTTGAAGCTGTGATCCCTGTTCTGTTCATTTATAAAAGAAGTAAAAAAACAACAAACAATTAAGGACAATATCCTTTAAAACAAAATATGTGTTATGTATTTTCTTAGAAATTACAACTGTAAATTTCTAAGGCCTGGCATATACAAATTTTGAAGGTTTGGTGCCACCACTAGGAAACTACACCAAACATAAAATTTAACTCTAGTAACCAGTAACTATACTAACCAGTAACAGATACTAGTAACTAGAGTTACATTTTATGTTTGGTGTCATTAATTCTAAATGCATTAAATGTATATAAATGTATATATAAAACCTCCTCATTAAATCCACACTTCATTTTGGGAATGGCATGCATCAACAACAAGGAAAACTCAGAGCAAATCCAGACTGAGTTTATCTTGGATCAGACTATGTAAATACTAAATAATTTGATCCAATGTATTATTAGGTTTTAGGTCATATAATGTAATATGGATATGCTTGTATGCATATACCGCTTCTGATACCTCCGGCAGAAGATCAGAGATGACTGGGTGTGTCTTTGGGCTGATAAATTGAGTCATTTCTCCAGAGCAACAGTTGTGGAGAGTCATGTCTTTATACGGCTTCCTCTCACCACTCTCACTGTTGCAAAGGATTTAGCTTACATTTGTGGGAACTGGACTATTTTGGACTATTTGGATTTAGAGTTTTGGCTGCTTTTTCACAAGTAAGTGCATTAGATTTTTTAGTTGAAGAAAATATACATTGTTTAAATTGACTATTGATAGTGAGGTACTAATATAACTTTACCATACACTCTGAAAAATAAGTTTATTCTAATGATAATGGTGTTAAAAATATATATTTGCATATTGTATTAATGCTTCCGTTTCTACAAATGTAAGATAATATGGATTTCTCTCTTTCCAGAAACAAAAAGGCCAGTCCAATTTAATGTATATATATATATATATATATATATATATATATATATATATATATATATATATATATATATATATATATATATATATATATAATTGCTCAACAACATTCATGTTCCAATGTTTTGTTTTGTTTTAATGCAGCATTTAGATAATCAAGACTAATTGTACAGTCTGTTATCAATAACAGCAGCAGCTATAACTGAAAAAAAGAGAAAAAAAAACGTATCTGAGCAATTAAAACTTTACTATGCTTGCACAAATTTGCTCATTTTTCTAATTTTCCTTATATGTCAGTAAAGACCCATACAGTTTGTGATCAGTCAAGGTTGACTGCTTTAGGCTGTTGAGCTGAAAGATGATATTCACACTCAAACCTGCTTTTGGCTTTGGCAGTAAGCCTAAGCATAGGCAGACAGGACGTGATTTGTCCCGCATTTTACAGAGATCAGCACAAAGTTGAATCAACAAATAAGTATTTCTTACTGTTTATAATACTAATAACAATTATAATGAAAACAATTTAATGAAAAGTATTAGAGGAGCTCATTTGCGCGTGATTGTAATTTGGCGTCTTTTTTCCATAGCGACAGAGACCCCGGAGCGCGCGCCGTTAATGCAGTAAACCTAAGCGCGGTTTAAAACATCTAGAGCACAAATCTGCCCAGATGTGACAGAATTATGACAGAATTAAAAATTTTCACAAGTGATCACAATAATCCAGTGACTTGTGATCGACACAACTCCAGTTCATCGATAAATGTCTTGTTAAGCAAAGAAGCTATGTGATTGTACAAAACAAATCCATCAAAGCATTTTAAATTCAAACCATAGTTTCGAGTTTTAATAAAACTGCTTCTCCAGTGAAAATTATTTCATCTGAATAAGGGGAATGAAATATGCAGAGATCAAGAACAGTTTACAAGCAAAAATAATCCAAAACAGCTCTAAACAAATAAATTGGTGGATTTCGATGTGAGAGGTCAACAGGGGAAGAAATTATTGACTGAATGTAGAGATATTATGGATTATTCACTTGTTATTTTGACCAGAAGCCACAGTTTCAAGTTAAACTTATCTTAATGATAGATTTGATAAACATGCAGCTTTTCACTTGAGATTTCAAAGGGTAGCAGATTTGAAAAGGCTGTAGTACAAAGCACAACAGTACAAAGCGCTTAATATTACAATAACACCCATTCTCAGTTTGCAATAGCATAATGGAATGATGATGTATATGTCTGCGCTAACAGGGTGCACAGAGGTATGCAAATACAAACATTGACAGACAGGTAGGACAGCCTATCGTAGTCCTTGGACCAAGGGATATGATTGCTGTCTGGACTTTCAGCCAACAGCAAAATAAGAAAATAAAAATGTTTTTGAACCAAATCGCCTGTCCTGCCTTTAAGTGAAGGTACTGGAGTTTTATGGATTACTTAATTGTGATTATTGTGATGTTTTATGAGATGTTTGGACTCTCATTCTAATGGCACCCATTCACTATAGGATCAGTTGGTGAGCAAGTGACGTAATGCTAAATTTCTCCAAATCTGTTCTGATGAAGAAACAAACTCAACTACATCTTGAATGGCCTATGGGTGAGTATTTTTTTGTCCTTAGAAAATGTTATACTTTTAGCGAACTATTCCTTTACTATAAAATAAAAATAAAAATCTGTTTTAAAGGGGTCATATGCGTTGTTACAAAGAACATTATTTTATGTATTTGGTGTATTGCAGTGTGTTTATGTGGTTTAAGATTAAAAAAACAAATTATTTTCCACATACTGTACATTATTGTTTCCCTGCCTATCTGAAACATGTCGATTTTTACAAAGCTCATCCTAATGAAAAGTGAGGTCTGCTCTGATTGGCCAGCTATCCATTGTGTTGTGATTGGCGAAATACCTCAAGCGTGTGACAGAAATGTTACTCCCCTTACCATACCTTGATGCCATGTGTCCCGGCACGACAAGACAAAAACAATATAACCCATTACACATGAGGCATTTGTTGCATCCAGTGGGGGCAAAATTACTGATTCTAATTACATTCTGTCTTTTTCTACGTTGCGTATCGCATAAAACCATGTCTGCATTTGTGATCAGAGAAACGACAAACAATGAATCGCTACTCTACACTGCTTAAAACTTGCATTTGAATCATCAGCAGCAAATCCTTTACATATGAAAACCTACTTACAGTCTGTGCGTCAGAAGTGCCAGACTGTCCTTGCAAAGTTAGAACTGCCCCAGATTATAGAAAGAGACACCGGCTACTCTCACAGGAAACAGTCCTCATCCTCCGCAAAATGCCCTACACACATCTGAATATTTGGGTTTAACTGTTTCAGAACAGTGTTGTAAATTAAGCTTAACCACTTCTAGTTGTGTCCTCTTTTGGAAGGCCAAAGATAGTAGTTTCTCTTTCACAACAAAACACAGTGTCTCCACAACATGGCGCCGGCAACAGCCAGAATAAATCTGCAAATCTTCCCACATCATGACATAGACATGTTATTAGGTGTGTTAGAATGAGCTGTTTTAGGTAGGCATGGCTGACTCTTAACTTTTATAAAGAATATCTCTTTGGATTTGAGCCTTCTCCTTTGCAACTTTACAGATCTTCTATATGCACCAAGAGCTTGTAACACTCCGAATAGAAAGGAAAAATTGAAATCGCATCATATGACCCCTTTAAACAAAATCAACCCTTGGGAAATAAAAGTGCTTGGAAAACCCATATATGTCTTATTTGATTCCTTATTAATATTAAATGCCATCTTTTTTTTTTTTTTTCTCAGAATTCCCCAACCCAACAATGGATCATTATTCATCGAATTTCACAAACTGCTCCATCAGTGATTTCAAGCGAACTGTCTACCCAATTGCCTATCTCTTCATCTTTTCCCTTGGGCTTGTTGGCAACCTCGTATCTCTGTTCTTCTTCATTTCTTCATCGTTCAGAAGAAAAGCCTCTTTTTCTCCAGTCAACATCCTCATGCTAAATCTCCTTCTATCTGATCTGATGATGGTGTGCTCGCTGCCGTTTCGAGCCGCCTACTATCTCATGGACTACTGGGCCTTCGGAGACATCACCTGCCGGATCATGTCCTACGTCTTTTACATCAACATGTATGGAGGCATCTACTTCCTGGCGGTTCTGAGCATGGTTCGCTTCGTGGCCATTGTAAAGCCCTTTACATATGTGCGCTGGCAAAGCTCTCGGAGAGCCTGGGTGTTATGCATAGTCATCTGGCTGATCGTGTCTGTGGCGTCCCTGCCGCTTCTGAAAGCAGGAACTTATGTGGAGTCTAATCAGACCAAATGCCTGGATCTGAGGCCGTACCAGGTGGGGACCATCATCATGTTGAATCGAGGGGTTTTGTTTGTAGGCTTCGTTATGCCTTTCGTGGTCATCTCAGTGTGTTACATTTTTGCAGCCTTGTATCTGCTAAAGCTAAGGAAGACCAGGCAGAATCGAAGATCTCAGGTCAATCACAAGAAGTCCTGCTCTCTCGTCATTATTGTTCTGCTGATTTTTCTTGCATGCTTTATGCCATATCATGTCGTCCGAACTCTGTTTTTGGAGGCTGAGATGGACATTCATAACAAAGGTTATGACGAGTCCTGCCATTATATTGAAACTGTGAGAAAGGCAGCGGTCATCACACACTGCCTGGCCTCGGGAAACAGTTGTCTGGATCCACTGCTTTTCTTTTTCGTTGGGGAAAACTTCATTAGCTTTTGGCGACAACATACACCGAGAAGACAGAGTTGTATAATTGAGCAGAATGTGAAAGTGTTAGAGAAGATTAACAACAATGATTTAGATAAGCGTTTTAGACTAGTTTAGAGTGTTTGGGAGCTGTTGGGACTTGAGGAGGACATTCCTGAAAAAGACCATCATTTATATCTGGTGGATCTGTTGTCCCATGCAGGAAGAACTCGATTAACCTCCAGCAGGAAAGCACTGTTTCCATCCCATTTGTTCAAGAGAACAAAACAGATCATTATATTAAATCTTTTGCGCACGCATTTTACTTTTACTAAAACAACAAGATGGTATGCTATGATGTTGGTCCATTGGTCCATCTGTGGAGTCAAAGTTACTTGAGATTTCATGTTGTGCATAGAGGAATTTATTTGGTACACATGTTTCCAGTTTAGTTTATGTGCATGCCTTCTTATCAGATAATAATTATCTGCCTCTATTGGAAACATATGTTTATTATGCATTTTTTGTAAGGACCTACATGACAGTAAGTGCTTACATGTGTGCAGTTCAAAAGGATTCTTTTGAAGTACAAGTACATTCGTGTTAATGATAAATTTTAAACTTGTTTTAAGATAATACAACTGATTTCTCCAAGTTTGAAGTTTTTGTTCATGATGTAATTTTGTAAATGATTTCATTTTTTTTGTTAGAGTATTATACATAAGCATCTATCTATCTCTCTGTTTGTCTGTCTCTTTGTCTCCAATTTACCATAATTGTAAAGAATACAGAACTGCCAAAACTGACCTGATAATCTATCTATGGATTTCTTTATGAATTATTTCTAATTATTCATTGTTAAATTGTGTATATTTATACATTTACAATGGATGGAGTTATTTTCTGTAATAGTAAAATACAATAAAATAAGACAATTGTATTTTGAAGTATTGGAGGAACTGCCTATGCATCAAAAATCTTTCTGCAGTGCACAGATTTAGCCTATTTAGGAAAATGAAAGGCATTGCTGTTGAAAGACAGTCATATCTGGTGTTTGAATAATTAAGATTTTTAAAAATGTTTGAAATACATCTCTTATTCTTACTAAGGCTGCATTTATCGGATCAAAAATACAGTAAACATAATCATATTGTGAAATATTATTACAATTTAAAAGAACTGTTTTTAATTTTATTTTTTATATTTTCTAATTAAATTTCTTCCTGTGATGGCAAAGCTGAATTTTCATCACATTACTTCAGTGTTTACAGTAACATGATGATCATTCTAATACTGTATACTGTTTTGCTGAAATATTTGTCATGAATTACTGAAGCATTATTGTGAAATATGAAAAACTTTTTGGAGAATTTTTATGAAAAGTGTTACACTACCCTTCCAAAGTTTGGGGCACACAAGGTTAAAAGAATACAACTTTTGTTTATCAAGAATGCATTCAATTATATATATATATATATATATATATATATATATATATATATATATATATATATATTCGTAGAGTCACACTGAAGGCATCAAAACTATGAATTAACACATGTGGAATTATATATGGAATTATATACATAACAAAAAGTTTGGTTTGGACGTGCCTTGATGCCTTCCTGCCTTGGAATGTTGCATCCGAAAGCTCTAAAATACTGCATTCGGAGGCAGGAAGGCATCAAGGCACGTCCGAATCCAAATTGTGCTCTACTTCCTCTCTCCGGAAGTGTCACATCTGATGGACACTTTGCACCCTACCATATCCCAGAATCAACTGCGTGCAGATAACGACAGTGTTTATATTCAAAGAATGCATCATGGGTGAAAGTTCTGTGGGGGTATTCAAGTTCAAATGTAAGTATTGGGTTTTCATTTACTCAAATACATAGTGAAAGTGTTAAAATACAGGGTTTTTTATTATACACAAAGCACACAAAGAATAAGACAACCACTATATAAGTCTTTGCCTTTGTTATGTTTTTGTGGTGCTGCCATGCAAGATATGTATACAAATGTTTTAACCAAACTTTAGCACTTCAGTAGTTTGTATGTATGTCCTGCTGTGTCATATTTTCTATTGTTAAGATTGCAAACCTGTCTTTATATTTTCCATAAGTGTTTCCATTTTCTCTTGTTTTAGTACTATTCTTGAGAAAATGAGCCTGCTGGTGAAAAACTTAAAAAATACAAAGTCAGCAAGTTAAAACTCACATTTTTGCTGAAATTCATTGTGCTGTTGTTGCTACCAGGCATGAGGTATTTGCTCTGCCTCAGGACTGCAAGTGTCCTGGGACAGGTGAGGGGGTGAGTGGAAGCTGGTGGAGCTGCTCAGGGAGGACATCAAACTCCAGAGAGAGAGACAGAGGAGAGAAGAGCAGGGAGAGAATGGAGAGACTGGTTTCTCTTTTTGAGAGAATGTTTTACAAATACATAATTAATTAGCCATTCTAGACAAAGCAGTGGAAAAAATAGGTACATTACAGTTTTTCAATATCTTTTTTTAAATGTCACATTTTCAGTGAAACAACCTAATTTTTTAAGTTTATCTTTGTGAGAAAAAATGAAATGAATAAGATGTATACATTATTCATTTTAAAGTATATTTTTTTTGTAATTGAGCCTGAGTATTTTCTGTACATTTTGTATTTTTGTTTTGCATATTCACATATGTAAATAAAAGAGAAGTAATTGTGTATATATATATATATATATATATATATATATATATATATATATATAATTATTTTTTTTCGCAAAACTTTCTCTCTTTTTTTTCTGTAATTTTTTTTTCTGACACATTAAAACAAATTACTCTATACATTACTGAAAGTACTTTTGGTATCACTTTAGAATAAGGTTCCATTAGTTAATGTTAGTTAATTAACATGAGCAAACAATGAATAATACATGTATTACTGTATTTATTATTATTTGTTAATGTTAGTTAATGAAAATACAGTTATTCATTGTTAGTTCATGCTAGTTCAGTGCATTAACTAATGTTAACAAGCACGACTTTTGATTTGAATAATGCATTAGTAAATGTTTAAATTAACATTAACTAAGATTAATAAATGCTGTTCTTGCTTAGTTCATGTTAACTAGTTAACTAACATTAACTAATGGAACCTTATTCTGAAGTGTTACTTTACTTTTTACAACTATTTACAACATAGCTTAGGTTTAACATCAGAAAAACAACATCAGTTTTGTGCCCAGTCCTGCCTCCATGTGTTCTGGGCTCTTCAGGAGGTAATACTCTTGGCATGTCCTCAGCGACACGGAGGACAATGAATGCGGTGGACAGTGGAATAAAGCATGTCTGTCAAACACTCTGGAGACCACTCTGTATGATGTACCACTGCCAAACAGAAGAGAAACACCAGGGTCTGGATTGTGGCACACCATCACGGTTGTTGTTAACTTCTCAAAAGATCCAGCAGCCCTGTCAGGGCCTCCCTGCTCAGCTGAAAACCATTAAAATACCTGTACAGCACTGACACATTCAGCATAATCCTGCAGTGCAGGGGTCTGGTCTGATTTAGGGAAAAAGGATAAGAGAAATAGTTTAGAAGTATGATAAAGTAATCAGTAGAAGAAATACTGAGATACTTTAGTAAACTACTTTAAGTAACTAATGATACACATTGGGGAAACCACTAGTCATATTTATAGCCCTAGCTAAAAGGAGAGTTCATCCAAAAAATGAAAATTGGAGCAACTTGAGGGAGATTTTTCATTTTTGGCTGAACTATTTTTCAAGTAAAGGTATCTTGCATACTCTAATATACTTAAGGTATTAAGAGTAAAAGTAAAGGTATGTACGGTATTGTTCTGAAAAATAATTTGTCAGAGTGGTTTTACATTAATATTACTGCTGCACTACTGTTTATTTAGCATTTTACTTCTGAATATGTTCAAGGTTATTAAATGTAAAGTTGCCTAATTCATATACTGCTGGGTAGTTTAATCTACAGCAATGCATCATGTTGTAAGATAACATATTTGTGACACTGGACCACAAAAGTGTAAATTTTTCTAAATGGAGATTTGTATATCATCTGAAAGCTGAAATAAACTTTCAATTGATGTATGGTTTGTTAGGATCGGACAACATTTGGCCAAGATTCAGCTATATTTGAAAATCTGGAATCTGAGGGTGCAAAGAATCAAAATACTGAGAAAATTTCTTACCAATGCATATTACAAATCAAAAATTAAGTTTTGATATATTTATGGTAGAAAATTTACAAAATATCTTCATGGAACATGATCTTTACTCAATATCCTAATGATTTGTGGCATAAAAGAAAAATTCTAATTTTGACCCATACAATGTTTTTTTTTTTTGGCTATTACTAAAAATATACCCCAGCGACTTAAGACACATTTTTGTAGTGTTGCTGTCCTGTGAGGAAAAAAAGAAAACTTAGTACTTTACATTTGTTCAAGAGTACTTAATGAGTTTACTTCCTTACAGTCCACTACTGATTATTTTGAAAATGGAAGTAACAACATTTATGTCAGAATATATAACACATTTTTGCTAACTACAGTATATCAAAGGCTGCATAGGACTCGGACCGGTCAAACAGAGCACTGTTCAGCTGTGACAGCTGCCACTGAAGATTGAGCTGCCATTGAGCTGTAAATGCTCTTTTTTTTAAAAATACATTTTCTTTTTGCAAACCTGCCTACATATCATCACCATGGTCAAGACAATAAAGTATATAAAATCCAACCTTTGTAAGATATCAGTCAGCCTTTGAACTGCTGTGTGTGTATTTTGTCGCTTTTCAAATGTATGATTCAAGTAAGTTCCAAGTCAATGCCTGCATTTAAAGTTTTAATCCAGTAACTAAGGAGGCAACAAACCAGTTTACCTTGCCTCAGTCTTGGCTAAGCTTTAGGTACTTCACCGGCTCCGCCGGGGGTGAAAAAACAAATTCTGACATAATCTAATTGCTAGCACACCCTGTGCACATGTGAGTTAATGTATTCGTCTTATCGGTAAGACATATCGGCATAATTTTTCATATCACGATGATGCTGATATTTACATTTAAAGCCATTATCGGCCGATTCAGATATTGGTCTGATAATATCGTGCATCTCTAAGCATTGGAATGATGCATCTCATAAATTGTGACTGCAGTTGTATCTGATCAAATGCACATTGTTATTCTTTAGCTTGGGTCAAAGTAATGAATTTTACTTTGTTGGATCAGCAGCTATGCTAATGATGTCTCTATTTGTTTCTATGTTTTGCCACAGGATTTAAATCACATTGTAACTAGGATTTACACAAGCTCCAGTCTGGATCCAGAAAACCTGAGAAGAGATGATGCTGACCCTCAGAGGACCCCAGATGATGCTAACCCTGAATCAACAACAGAACTAACAAATATTGCTACAAGTGTGACTGCATCATATAATAATTGCTATTAATAGTGTTCATCATCTGGTTGACTATGTCTTGTATACATTTTTCTGAAAATAAACTGACACTCAATTATAAGCTATTACTAAATATTGTAGAAACTTAATTTTCTGTAAAGTTGCTTTGCGATGATTTTTTATCGTAAAAAGCGCTATACAAATAAACTTGAACTGAATTGAATTTAATAAAATGTATGGCTCCTATAAGAATATTAAGCAGCGACATAATAATAAAAAAAACACTATTAATTACTGAGCACCAATAATAATTGAAAATGACTGAACAGCAAATAAGCATATTAGAATGTTTTCTGAAGATTATGTGACACTGAAGCCAGAGTAATTTAAATTGTAATATTTCACAATATCGCTAAGATACTTTTCCATAAATGTCTAAGCTACCTTTTCACCTTGTACCATCTTGCCACCTAGCAAAGCTTGAATTCCCAAAATATTGGCTGCAGCTCCACCTGCCGGTCGTGTATTTTTTTTATCATCACTGTAGACCCCTTCCGTATAAAAAAAGTGTGTGTGTGTGTGTGTGTGTGTGTGTGTGTCTATCTATATAATGCTATAATAAAAATAAAAATAAACCCTAGCAAGAAAACGGCTCTATTTTTGTAGTGTTTCAGTAAGTCAAATATCCGAACAATAACAACTAAATGCAGATGTTTCGGGAGAGCAGTTTCAGGTCAACAGTCTCAGTGAAATATTCAGGGCCTGTCTCATTACCCACACAGTCTTGCACTTGTCTACTTACATGACCTATTTCCTGTATTTGGCCAAAATGTTCAAGTGGGCATGAAGACTACAAGTATGTGTAGAACTTTTGATTATACAATGGGACACACGTACAAGAAGTGTTGTAAAAATGTAAGTAAAGTTTCTATAAAGCTTTAATTTGTACATTTAAGACCACAAGTGTGGGCATTGGGTTAGTTAGTGACGCGTTTTCATAACGACATTACGCCCTCTGCCGGTAAAACTATAAATGTACTGTAGTTAATACATTTTAAGTTTTTTTTATATAACAACAACAATAATAAAAACGTCACATTGCCATTTCACTCACTACATAACAGTGACAATTGCAGCAAATTGTAAAGCAATTCAATAGGCTATTTAAAGATATTCCAATTCAGTAGAAACAATGAGTTTTTTGACGATTCTATTAAAGAGGTTCAGTTTGCTTTCCCCTTCTTGTCAATGTTTTCATTTTGTTTTTATCTATTTTTTTATTACTTTATTGCTGTTGTTGTTTTATTATATTTATACTTTTATTATTTTACTTTAATTTATTTAATTTATTTGTTTATTCCGCTGTTTGCCATTTTTCTGTGTTTATCCTCTCGTCTGATTTCGAACGTTCGAGGCATGTGTGGTATAATTCGAACATTCGAGGGCGATGTAAAGGCAAAAACAACAAATAGAAAAAAAACAAAAACAAAAAACACTAGACTTTTAAAACCTTTTATCCAAATTAAAGCAAAACTGTAATGACAAAAAATACGAATTGAACGTTCTCTCCTTATTGTTTTTTATTTGTATTATTATTTTGAAATCACATTTATAATTCTATAAATATATATATATATATATATATATATATATATATATATATATATATATATATATATATATATTACTTTCATTTACTTTAGTTTATGCATTTGTTTATTTTGCTTATTTGCTTTTCCTTTGTGTGCGTGCGTGCGTGTGTTTGCTTTTCTTTGCTATGAAATCTTATTCGTTTGTACAGTATCATTTCTCTCTCTTGTGAATGAATAGATGATACCCTAAAATCAAATGAAACTTTTAGTTGGCAAAAGTGACCGCGACTTCTCTTATACAACTGTTATTCTTGAAAGTAAACTCAAAATTTAGCTCACATCCACAGTTCATTTCTGACGGCAAGCAGAAATATGTGGATTGGCAGCTTGTTTACAAACCATGACCTTGCGAGCCTCCCTGTTGGAGGGACTACCCTGTTTTTATACAGTCTATGGGGACTACATGGCGCCATCTGTCGGAACCAATGAGGAACACCGAAACCTCCAACACTTCAGACATTTCCAGGTAGTCGGAAGCTTGAAAATTGAATTTCGAGTCATTTTCTAATGCCATCAAAAAAAATATTTTATATTTAGGCCTGTAACAGGATATTGTACTTAATATAAACAGATATCCATTTTAAACACGGCAGCTTTTCGTACAGTTTTTTTCTTCGTTTGCTATATTGTCCCTGTCAAGAACAGGTATGCAAAACAAATGCTGCACAACAGACTGAAGAGTAGAGAGGAATGAAAGTTGACGCGACTGATACGCATGCGCAGTGACGTGTGTGTACATTCTTGAGCGGAAAATGATGGCGATTATCCAGACGCTTGAAGAGCCTGTGCTCGCTATGGATGGAGGTGGCCGTGTAAACTAACAACACTCGCGGGGAAAAGTTGTTTGCTTTGGACGATCGCGACCTGTCTCGGCCCCCGGACCTTTTCAGACGTAGAAAAAAAAGATAGTGGATAAAGGTTGAGACTGTAAACTGGTGTAACGTTAATATTCAAGTGTGAAAGAGCCACGTAGCTAGAGATCCAGATCACACACACACTGGCCTAGTGCTTTTAAAGCCTCCACACACATACACATCAACCTGAAGAAGAGAAGTGAGCGAGAAAATAAGATCTAAAAAGCGGAACGAGCTGTTGGTGAGTGGATACACGTTTGCATAATATTTCGATTTACTAAATATGCATTTGCTCTGCATACATAAGTGAATGTGCGTTTATTTTCTCTCTGCATGTAGACGTGATTGGTTAGTTGCTCTTTTTAGTCACTTTGTGTGCAATGATAGGCATAATCAGTATATAGTTTAAAAGAAATAAGAGTAGGGCCTGAAGTGCACACGTCAACGTCATCTGATCACAGAGCCGCAGATTAAATACTGCTGCAGTCACTATACTCACTCTGGCTGTGTCTCAAAATCTACTGAGCTTTCTAGCTAGGCTGCATTTTTGGGGCATCATATGCGCGTGCAGCAGCTTTGGTCTTCATAGTAGCGTTCTAAAAAAAAAAAATAATAAAAAAGTTTGATTCCGGCGTTTAGAAGCATGCATTATATCTGATACTGTTCAATTCGAGCGTTCAAAAGCTTGACGTACACAAGTGTTCGATGCGAACATTGGAGGGCGCCTGTGATGGCAAAAACATAAAGGTTCACTTAGCACCTCTGATATCTCAAAAATGTTCAAAACTTCAGAGAAAGGTGCGATTTAAATGTTGGAATGCTTCTTTTGTGCTTTCTTTAATCGGTCTTGTCTATATACAGACACATGCACACACATTCCAAATCAGTCAGCTTACATTTGTAAAATGCCACAGCTTGTTTTAAAGATATCCTGTGATATGATCAGAAAGCTTATCAACACATTTAAAGCAACTACACTTTTAACAAAATGTTAGTGAATCAGTAATTTTTAGTTTTTCTGATAGAAGCTTTATCAACTTAACTTGGAACTTTTTTCCACCTCTCATTTAAAAATAAAAATAAAAAACTGCTCCAAGTTCCACTAGAACTGCATGGCATTATATTTGACATTAGAGAGTTTATAAGTTTTTAATAACAAATGCCTATAAACAGATTTTGGGAGAGCCTTAACATTACTTTATTTCATGATTTTGCCATAATTCGCAGAACATAAAATGTTTTTGTTGAGTCATGGCACCATCTTGTGGTGTGATGAACTGAAACTCAAGGAAATTGGTAGTAGTATTTCTGCTCCAATATTCAATTTTCTTACTTTGTAACGAATGCAGCATTAAAGTTAAAATATGGCAACCTAACTTGTAGGGATGGGCGATATATCGCATGCGATTGTCATGCGATGAATCGCCTTTGATAATGAACGTGATGTTGCGTAGTTTATCAGTGATCTACGGCTCTGTCTATTAAATGCCGCTCCATTTGAAAGCAGGTGATGGCGATTTACCGCTAATCAGGGAACCGGCTTTACTGACGAAATGCGTGTGACAATCTCATGCAATATATCGCCCATCCCTACTAACTTGCGTTTTCTCAAAATGATCATAATAGGTGAGCAATAGCCAATGGAATATCCACTTGTTCATTAGTTTTGTCTACTACTGGCAGTGGCTTCTGCTTATGTGTTTTATGTGTAGATTTGGCTTCTGATATTAAAGCTTAAGTGTGTGATTTTTGGACTGCTAGTGTCACTAAATGAAATTGCAGAGTTAACACATTATAATTACTATTATTATTAGTGCTGGACCATTAATCGAATGCGATAGTCTTGCGCATCATCTCTCGCGCATATCTCCATTACATGCTTTTAGATGGTGCCATATTTACTACATAGACGGTGCGTTCCAAACGGGATATATCAGCCTTCGAAGGGTTCTTTGGAGTGAAAACAATCATGGCCGCTAAATTGACCCTTTGACGGGATTATGTCATAGGGATGAGCCTTTTCAAATGGAATGCAGAGAGAGCCCTAGTTCACTGACAAGCTATGCAAACTCGCGTTCATAATCGCATACGATTTAATCACGTGATTATGAAATCGAAGAAATTGCTCTGCGATTATGAAAGCTGTTTGCGTAGCCTGTCAGTGAACTAAAGCTTTGTGTAGTAAATGCTGCTCAATCTGAAAGCATGTGAAAATATGACATTTACAGTTGCATCTCAATAAATTAGAATGTCGTGGTAAGGTTAATTTATTTAATTCAACTCAAATTGTGAAACTCGTGTATTAAATCAATTCAGCGCAGACAGAGTGAAGTAGTTTAAGTCTTTAGTTTACTTTTAATTTTGATGATTTTGTCTCACATTTAACAAAAACCCACCAATTCATTATCTCAACAAATTAGATTACTTCGTAAGACTGAGAAGAAAAAAAAATGTATTACTTGTTGGCCTTCTGGAAAGTATGTTCATTTACTGTACATGTACTCAATACTTGGTAGGGGCTCCTTTTGCTTTGCTTCAATTCGGCGTGGCATTGAGGTGATCAGTTTGTGGCACTGCTGAGGTGGTATGGAAGACCAGGTGTCTTTTTTGGTCTTTTGTTTCTTATTTTCCTCTTGACAATACCCTATAGATTCTCTGTGGGGTTCAGGTCTGGTGAGTTTGCTGGCCAGTCAAGCACACCAACACCATGGTCATTTAACCAACTTTTGGTGCTTTTGGCAGTGTGGGCAGGTGCCAAATCCTGATGGAATATGAAATCAGCATCTTCAAAAAGCTGATCAGCAGAAGCAAGCATGAAGTGCTCCAAAATTTCTTGGTAAACGGGTGCAGTGACTTTGGTTTTCAAAAAACACAATGGACCATAACCAGCAGATGACATTGCACCCCAAATCATCACAGACTGTGGAAACTTAAACCTGTACTTCAAGCAACTTGGACAATGAACTTCTCCACCCTTCCTCCAGACTCTAGGACCTTGGTTTCCAAATGAAATACAAAACTAGCTCTCATCTGAAAAGAGGACTATAGACCACTGGGCAACAGTCCAGTTCTTCTCCTTAGCCCAGGTAAGATGCCTCTGACGTTGTCTGTTGTTCAGGAGTGGCTTAACAAGAGGAATATGACAACTGTAGCCAAATTCCTTGACGCATCTGTATGCCTTGACCCCAGCCTCAGTCCATTCCTTTTGAAGTTCACTCAAATTCTTGAATCGATTTTGCTTGACAATCCTCATAAGGCTACGGTTCTCTCGGATGTTTGTGTATCTTTCTCTTCCACAGTTTTTCCTTCCACTCAACTTTGTTAACATGCTTGGATAAAGCACTCTGTGAACAGCCAGCTTCTTTGGCAATGAATGTTTGTGTCTTGCCCTCCTTGTGAAGGGTGTCAATGATTGTCTTCTGGACAACTGTCAGATCAGCAGTCTTCCCCATGATTGTGTTGCCTAGTGAACCAAACTGAGAGACCATTTTAAAGGCTCAGGAAACCTTTGCAGGTGTTCTGAGTCGATTAGCTGACTTGGATATCACCATATTCTAATTGGTGGGTTTTGTTAAATGAGAGCCAAAATCATCACAATTAAAAGAACCAAAGACTTAAACTACTTCAGTCTGTGTGCATTGAATTTATTTAATACACAAGTTTCACAATTTGAGTTGAATTAGGGAAATATATGAACCTTTCCATGACATTCCAATGTATTGAGATTTATCTCTATGCCGCCTTCCAGACAACCCGTAACCAATGTTTTTCCAACCTTCTACCCATGAAAGGGCACTGGAATGGCAATCAAACCCGAGACTTCTCTCCCGTGAACTTGTACTAGATCAATGTACTCCCAGTTCCGCGCTCTGACATCACACAGCCCGGGAAACAACAATGGCAGCCCCTACGGATGCTTTATGCAAGTGGTACATGGTGAGAAATAGACTATAGGACAATATAACGTTGCAATCAAATTAATAATCTAGATACCACAATTTCTTGCGCTCTGGCAGTTTGGCGTGACTTGTCTGGAATGATACAAAGTTGTGAGTCGTGGTTTGAAGTCGTGACTTACAGGCTTAAAAACCTGCCTGGAATGCAGCAATAATAACATGTTTTTACGCCAAACTCACTTCATAACATCATTCTAATGTTAAAAATAAATCCCTCTGTGAGATGACGTGGCTTTTTACACAGAATAAGGCACAGAATATTTCATACGCTGTGTCTCATTTAGAAGGCTGCGCTCTATGGAGGTTGCATTTGAAGGCTGCATATGTAATCGAGGCTGTCTCATTTCAGAATAGCAAGTAGGACACTCCGAATGCGACATTCTTCCTTTGCTGCTACAGATAACCCAGAATTCTTTGCGTCATTGTAAACAACTGTCTTTAATTTGAAAAATGCCAGTGCTGGTAGAGTTAGACTTGTAACCCAAAGGTTGAGGAACAAAAGGTCCGAGTTACGGGTACCAACAGGGATTGTAAATGGAGGAATGAATGAAGAGCGCTCTCTTTCCACGACTGAGGTGAGACGCTTGAGCAAGGCACCGCAGTAAAAATGGCTGCCCACTGCTCTGGGTGTGTGTTCACACACAGTGTGTGTATGTGTTTGTTACTGCTGTGTGTGTGCGTGCACACTTGGGTGAAATGCAGAACACAAATTCCAGGTATGGGACAACTTACTTGGTCACATGTTACTTTCTTTCCTTTCCTATCCTAAAAAAATGTGTATTGTAAGTAAATTTACATTTTACAAATTTACAACTGTTCCATTTATGGTCCGAATATCTGTTAAATAACAAAATAAAAAGCAAAACATAATTTCTCATGACCCTTTTAATGAATAAGTTCATGATATTTTAATATTGAAGAGACCAAAATGGATTTGACACAAATTTTTATTCTTTTTTTTTTCTTTACTTGCAGTTATCATTTAGTTAATGATAATGAATTGATTTTTTTTTCTGTTTTCTTTTCTCAAAATAACTGTCTAAAACTGAGGCTGTTTTACTGCTAGAGTTTTCCATCACTGCGCTGCAGGACACTTGGTTATTTATTAATAGAGCCATGGCTAATAACTATGCAAACATCAGTGCTTGTTATAGATCTTCATGCTGTGCTACATTTACTCATCTTGTTTTGAATCTCAGACACCTATCTGTTTTCCTGTGAATAAGTGTGCACTTTTCTCTGAAATATTATAGCCTCTTTATGTACGACAGCATGGTTATTTCATTACATATCTGTTCCAAATGTTGTTGTTTATTTATTAGGAACATGTTTGACTTTGTAGCGGAATCTCATTTATTTGCAACTTTAAAATCATGTTACTCATATTATTCCAATCCGCTTTAGGGCACACATTCTTCTTTTTCAGCTGTCATTCACAGCATATGTCATGCATCAGTGCTTTGATATTGATTTGTGATCCATCACAATGTGGAGCAAACTTGTGTAGAAAATCAGTATCCAAGGGAATACAGTTAATTTAGATTGTGATGGGAGTTTTGGTTACATCACCACTGTACACTATAGTTAGTTGAACAAGCTTATGAAACTGTTAACTTATGAAAATGTCTATGGAGACTCTCAATGACTCTAAACAGTTTATATCCCATTTAATCAGAAGTTTGTAATTGACCTGGTCAGTGTTTGCATAGTGATTTGAGGTGGAACCAAAAAAATGATCAGCTGCAGCTCAACAGCTGCGCAGGCCAAACTGCGACTGAAACCACAAAGTTTGGACAATCTAAAAACTCATGTTCTTACCACTGAAACGGAAATGCTGACTCACAATCAGAAAGTTAGTTTGCAAGAACATCTGATAGGCTGACATATTGGAAAGTGTCTTTTTTTGAAAACTATTTACATTGTTGTTTTTTTTCCTGAGCATGTTATTTTAGAAGGCTAAAAATCATATTTTGAAATAATTATAACAATAATAATAAAAATAATAAAAATGTTTATAAATTCAATTTTTTATTGTAAAAACAAACAAAGAAACAAAAACAAAAAAACGAGCTAAAAAGATTTCTTTGATGTTTTTGTTACTATTAATTTTATTAAATTAATTGTAAAGTAAGTAATTTTATTACTACTTAATTTTTAAGTCTACCACCTCTTTTGCCTTCCTGACTGGGATATTTCATCCTACTGTATTTTTATTTTATTTATATATATATATATATATATATATATATATATATATATATATATATATATATATATATATATATATATATATATATATATATATATATATATATAATGTATATATATGTAATGTATATATATGTATATGTATGTGTGTGTGTTTATTTCTGGTAGGATCATTTACGTTTCATTTTGGCATCTGCATAAGGGACTTTCTGATCACACCCCAGAAGATTTTTATTTATTTATTTTTTATTTTATTTTTTTACTGCAGATGTCCTTGATGCTTTTCTCTTAGCCTCTGATTTTTTCTTTTTCTGTTTCACGGTTAGTCATAATATTTTTTTGAGGATTTCAATAGCTACAGTATGTATGCATCTGAAGATAAATATGGTACACTTTCTGAGTGCTTCTGCTTTGTTTATTCTCATATTCTTGCTTACATGATCACAAATCATAACTATGACATTAAGTGATTTAAGCCAATAAAAAACAGACATGCTAAGCAATATTCGATTTTCACTTTCCAACTAAAACAGGAAAAATTTTTGCACTAAGGCACAAAAAAGTGCAAATGGTTCATATTAGGTGTGTAAATGATACTTGATCTGTCTTTTATCATTCCTGTGAACCTTTGTTTTTTTTAGAGAACTATGGGATATATAGTCTGTCTCCTTGTAAACCAGCTAAGTCAAATCATCTTTATTTATATAGCGCTGTAACGCATTAAAACTTCATAGTCATCGGGAAGGAGGAGGCGGGAACCGGCGGACAATCAAACAGACTTTAATTACAAAATCAAAACAATCCTCTCTCGTCCTTAACTGTCGTCGCTTCTGATTTATATCCTTCCATCTCCTCCGTCGGACTCGAGACCGGTGGGTTGAGCAGGTGTCGCTCATCTCCAATCACTCCACCGGCCTCGCTCCGTTACACGGCTCTCGGCTCGGCCTCACTCGCCACAAGCGCTTTAAACAAAATACATTGCGTCAAAGCAACTGAACAACATTCACTAGGAAAACAGTGTGTCAATAATGCAAAATGACAGTTAAAGGCAGTTCATCATTGAATTCAGTGATGTCATCTCTGTTCAGTTAAATAGTGTCTGTGCATTTATTTGCAATCAAGTCAACGATATCGCTGTAGATGAAGGGACTCCAACTAAGCAAGCTAGAGGCGACAGCGGCAAGGAACCGAAACTCCATCGGTGACAGAATAGAGAAAAAACCTTGGGAGAAACCAGGCTCAGTTGGGGGGCCAGTTCTCCTCTGACCAGACGAAACCAGTAGTTCAATTCCAGGCTGCAGCAAAGTCAGATTGTGCAGAAGAATCATCTGTTTCCTGTGGTCTTGTCCTGGTGGTCATCTGAGACAAGGTCTTTACAGTGGATCTGTATCTGGGGCTCTAGCTGTCCTGGTCTCCGCTGTCTTTCAGGGCAGTAGAGGTCCTTTCTAGGTGCTGATCCACCATCTGGTCTGGATACGTACTGGATCCGGGTGACTGCAGTGACCCTCTGATCTGGATACAGACTGGATCTGGTGGCTACAATGACTTCGGAATAAGAGATAAACAGACTAATATTAGCGTATATGCCATTCTTCTAATGATGTAGCAAGTACATCTGGTATTATAGGAAGTGTTCCCGGTTCCGGTTTACCTAATTAATGCAGCCTAAAAATCCTTTAACGGATTTGGATATTAGAAGCATATTAGTATGTTATGTGTAAGCCAGGTTAAAGAGATAGGTCTTTAATCTAGATTTAAACTGCAAGAGTCTGCCTCCCGAACAGTGTTAGGTAGGTTATTCCAGAGTTTAAAACTGACTAGCACTTTCTTGCAAGCTCTTCTTCATCAACAAAATTCTAATTAAATAATTCAATCAGCACTCTTAATTACAACTTATTATGATCAATACCAATTTGCCGTTTTGATATAAATTTCCGGATTCAAGAAAATGTTTGCATTTCAAAATGTTAGTTGACACCAAAAAACAAGAAAAAAAAAGAAAATAGATTGTTGCATAAAACATCAGGACATTTTGTGATCTGCATTTTTAAAAGACTATATGTAATATAATAATATTTCATGAATTTGTTTAAATATGTAGCTAGAAGTCCGTGTTTTTCCTGTGGAATTCAGCTACTTTAACATTGTTGCCATGGGTTGTTTTCATGTCTGTGGGTTGAAGTGACCCCAGTAACGTAAAATTTATACCCTTGGAATGCAAATTTTAGCTGAGAATCCCTGCCAAAAAATATTCGGACCTGGAATGCGTTTTTTTTTCATCTGGTAAGAAAAACTGTGTATAAACTATGATGGAAACACATTTACCAAATAAATTCCACCATGTACATCCAAAAAGTCTTGTCACTGTTAGTGTTGGGAGTAACGGTGTTTAAGTATAACGGCGTTACTAACGGAGTTTAATTTTTAGTAACGGAGTAATCTAATTATTTACTTTTCCCATCGTTGCAACGCCGTTATCTTTACTGAGAATGTAAAGTGTCACATTACTACAATTTGGTTGAATAAAGCACGCGGTGTCATGCTTTGGCTAGTAGCTACACATAAGCTGCCTGACACGGTTGCAAATCCGATGATGATTGGCTGGGTGGGCGGTGCCCTGCTCACGCTGTCTCACTGCATGCTCTGACAACCACTGTTGGGAA